>NW_013542870.1:518210-524560 GCF_000499545.2 Eimeria tenella
TGCGTTCACACTCTGCCGCTGCTGCTGCTGCTGCTGCGCAGGTTTCGGTGGGAGACAAAGTTGTTTACTCCTCTTATCTCGAAGAGTCTTCGCAGCTGAAAATCGGCGAAGACACTTTTGCCTTCATCAGAGCTGCTGATATTGCTGCCAAGTGGTAGCAGCGAAGCGCCCGCGGCGCTTGCTGCTGCCGCTGCATGCCATTTGCTGCTGCTGTACCTCTAGCTGCTGCTGCTGTAGCTCCAGCTGCTGCTGCAGAGTCTGCAGCAGCGACAGGAGCAGTTGATTCAGCAGCTGCGGCGGCTGCAGCTGCTGCTGCAGCAGCTGCAACTGCTGCAGCAGCAGGTGCTGCAGCATGTGCAGCAGCAGCTGTGTCTCCCACTTCCTCCGAAATGATAACATAGCCAGCAGCAACATTAAGGCGAGGCCCCCTGAGGGGCCCCCACAGCAACGGGAGAGTTCCTGCTGCTTTGGGGGCCCCCGTTTAGGCTCTGGGGGCCCCCGTGGCACCTGGGGTATAGGACTGACTGGCTTTGCTGCTTGAGTTGTTTTGTCTGCTGCTTCTAGGGCTAGAATTAGGTACTAGCTGCTGCTGCAGCAGCTGTTTAGTGCACTTGGTCTGTGTACTGCTGCTGCTGCAGCGGTAAGGCAGGTTTCCTTTAGCTTGCTGCAGTTCTTACTTACCTGCATACAGAGGAGTAGGGGGTCCTGGTGGCGGCTGTTTGTGCTGCTTTTCTGGGTGTTTACTTCATGGCTTTTTGAAATTAATTAATTATAAACGGGAAAATGAAAAACTGCTTTTATGGAGCTATTTATTAGGGGCAAAAGAACAACCGGCTGCTGCCCACTGCAGCACCGGACCGCTGCCGATGCACCAGTTCGGGCGCCTCTGTGAGGACTCCCAGAAGTTCACATATTTGTTTTGAAATGAAAAATAATAAACATAAAACTAGGAAGTTTAAATAAACAAAAACTGAACTTATTTTACTCTAAATTGAGACAAATGGCTGCTGCTGCTTCGTGCTGCGGCAAGTGAGACCTGCAGCGTCGTGTCCGTCGGTCGATTGTTGCAAGTGTGTACAGACAGCAGACTTCAACGAAAGCAGCTTCTTTTTCTGTAAACAAAAATTAAAATAAAATATTTTCATTATTACCCTTGAATTGGCAATTTGGTGTAGATAGGCCAGCAAATTCCGTGGCTAGTTCGGGGCTGCGGAGCGCAACCAGCAGCAGCAGCAGCAGCAGCAGCAGGAGCGATGCCGTGCCGGTGTGTAATCGTAGCCTCCTACGATTCCACATTTATCTTCCGTTTTCAAATTCCAATTATTATTTCTTTCAAGTGTTGCTACACCTCAAACAGCAGCTGCTTTCCCTCTCAGTCTCGGCTTGCTGCAGCTGCCTGCCTCCAGCTGCTTCCAGCGCCGTCGATTCTTCTCTGGTTTTATCCTCCGTCTTCCCTTTTCCAGTTTTTACCCCCTTGTCTTTTCCCCTTTTTTTGAGTTAGCAGAGCAGGCCTCAGCCAAGCCACTCTAGCAGCAAACAGCTCCAGCAGCAGCAGCAGCAGCAAGGGCACTGCCATCAACGCCAGCGAGACCCCCAAGCTATGCGCCCGCAGCAGCCGACGCCTCTGAGGGCTTCAGCTTCCTTTCTCTTCACAAAGGGAGACTGACGGGTCCAACAAAAGCTCCCCAACAGCAGCAGCAGCAGCAGCAGCGGGGACGAAGCCAGCAGCCTCACCAGCCAGCTTCGCAGCAGCGCAGGCTTTCTGTCCGAACTTCATCAACAGTTTCATTATCTCAGTTTCCTTTCTTTGATTTCCGTCTTCTAGTTTTCCTCGGTAGCGGTGCCAGCAGCAGCAGCAGCAGCAACAAGCCGCAACAGCTGCAGTAACAGCTCATCCGTTTTTTCTTACCGGCTTTTCAGCACCAGATGCATTCCTTCTCCAAACCACTCATTTCCCCTGAACAATAGTACCAATAGTAGTATCAGCAACAGCAGCAGCAGCAACAACAACAATAGCAGCAGCAGCAGCAGCAACAGCAGCAGGAGCACTTCCGCATTTCCCGCTTTCTTCCGACCCAGCGCGAACGCGAGAAGCACGTTGCAGCAGAAAGTCTGCAGCGGCAGCAGCAGCAGCGCCAGCGCAGCAGAGTCCCATCACCCTCCCCCCGCGCAGCAGCAGCAGCAGCAGCAGCAGCAGCAGCAGCAGCAAGATGCAGCCGTCTCCGTCTGCGGCGTCGCGGGTGCCCCCCGGGTTCGCCCGGCCGCTGACTGTGGGCGAAATTCCCCTGATGGCTGGCAGCAGCCACAACAAACATCCTGAGGCTCCTCGGAAGTCGAAAGCAACATATACAATGCTGCTGCCGAGCAGCAGCAGCAGCAGCGCAGCAGCAGGGCTGCGGGGTTACCACGGGCTGCGCTTCCTGCGCCTGAAGCGGCTCTACAGCCGCCAGCTGCTGCAGCGCTACTGCCTGCTGCTGTCCGTGGCAGCAGTGGGGCTGCTGCTGCTGCTATGGCGGCAGGTGACCCTGCCTCTGCTGCAGCAGCTGCAGCAGCTGCGCCACCAGGGGCCCCTCTTCACCTCCCCCGAAGACAGGGCCCGCTGTGAGGCCCTTCAGGGGGCCCCCCGGGTGTACGTACAGGGGGCCCTGGTGAGTCTGGCGAGTGCGGGGCGGCGGGAGCTGCTGCAGGACCTGTGGGGCGCGCAGCGGCGGCGAGGCGCAGCAGCAGCAGCAGCAGCAGCAGCAGCGCCGCTGACGCTGCAGCAGCACGACGGGCTGATGGCCTTCTTCGAAAGCCTCGCGAAGGCCCTGCAGCTGAAGCGGGTCCAGTGGGCCCTGGGGGGCCCCACACTTGTGGGATCTCTCAGCCGCCACAGCTTGCTGCGGGAAGAAAAAGAAATAAATCTTTTAATTTCCGAAAAAGATAAAAAGAAAGTTCGAGAAGCCTGCAGCATCTTCGACCCCAGCAGCGAGCTGCTGCGGCCCCAGGCCTACTTCCCCCAGGCCCTCCTCGCCTGGCTCGCAGCCACCAAGGCCAAACCCAAGGTCCAAACCCTAAACCCTCAACCCTAAACCCTAAACCCTGAACTCTAAACCCTAAACTCTAGGCGCTGCGCGCGGGGCAGAGCACAGAGGGGCGAGGTGAAGAACCGAGCAGTTGAGCTGCTGCAGTCAAACGCTGGACTCTAGGGTTTAGAATCCAGAGTCTAGGGTTTATGGTTTAGGGTTTAGGGTTTAGGGTTCACGCTGGGGGGTTGCAGGCTTTGGCCTATCATTCAGGGCCCAGAATGCAGGGACAAGGGTTTAGGGCTTGTGATGCAGCGTTTGGGCTTCAGGGTTTAGGGTCTAGGGTTTAAGGCTTTTGTCTTGGGGTTTAGGCTTATGGGCTCGAATTGAGTGTGCATGGCTGAGGGTTTAGGGTGTAGGGTTTAGGGTTTAGGGTTCAGGGTTTAGGGTTTAGGGTTTAGGGTTTAGGGTTTGGGGTTTGGGCGCGCAGTTTGAAGAGCAGGCGGTGAACTCCCCCTACGGGTTGATAACTCTGGACACTTCTGCTGCTGCTGATCATTTGTCTTTTCCTGAACTTCGAGTTCGGATTTATTGGTTTAAAGAAGTTCGAGAAAAGCCCCCTGGAGCTGCTGCAGACTGGGAGCCTTATGCGGAGATAACAGCAGCGCCAGCAGCAGCAGCAGCAGCAGCAGCGGGAGCAGCAGCAGCAAGGCCCACTGTCCCGCTGCAGCAGCTGCTGCCATTCGTTGACAGGCCTCTCGGTCTGCTTTCTGTGCCAGCCCCCAAAAACCCTTTGTTTTACCTCAACAGGTTTTACAACAGTTCAGATCCTTTTTGTGCTGCGCTGCAGCAGCAGCAGGAAGAAGCTGCTGCTGCTGCTGGTGCTGCAGCTGCAGCACCAGGGGCCGCCGGCGGCGCCGCCGACAGCGCCGCCAGCAACAGCTGGGGCTTCCTTTCCTACCTGCGGCTGCCCTTCAACCAGTGCAGCAGCAGCAGCAGCAGCAGCAGCAGCGGGACCTCAAAACCTACTGTTAGGCTTTCTCCAATTTCTGAAAACTGCCTCAAAGAGTCTTTCTATTTCGGCGGGGAGCTGCAGCTCGAAGTCTACACGAGGTGTACGTACACCCCAGCCCCGGGATTCGCCACCTGGGTTCCCACCATCTGGAGACGCTGATCGGCCAGCATCCTTGTTGCTGCAGCAGCTGCTGCAGCTGCTGTAGCAGGTGCTGCAGCTGCTGCTGCCGCAGCTGGTGCTGCATCGATGCTGAAGCAGGTGCAGCAGCAGTCGCTGCAGCAGCTGCTGCAGCATGGCTGCTGCAGCAGCCGCACAATCGTTGCCGCAGCAGCCAAAGAATGAGCTGCTGCTACAAAGGAAGTGCTGCAGCAGCAGTTGTCGCAGCAGGAGCTGCTCGAGAGGCTGTGGAATGTTTTATATCAAGAAAGCCGCAAATGCGGCAGCAGATTCAGGAGCAGGAACGGGGCAGGCGCCAGCAAACAAAGGGTTGTTCGTTTTGCTGCTGCTGCTGCTGCAGCAGCAGCATTGGCGGCCTTCTTGCCTATTGGTGCCGTTGCAGTTGCAGCGCTGCTACCAGCTGGTGGGTGGCTGCACAGGAGGAGCTGCTGCTGCTCTCAGTTTGTTCCTTGCTGCACTCCTTGCGGAGCTGCAGCAGCGTCAGTGAGGACAATTACAGCGGCACAAAAGCCGCAGCAGCAGCAGCAGCAACAGCAGCACGGTGGCGTGTTTGTGACAATGAAGGAGCAGAAGCAGCAGCTTCTTTGTTTTATTCATGAGGGCAAATGTGCATGTGCTGCGCTCTGCGTGTTCTGCTGCTGCAGTGTACGTACACAGTGTAGCCATCCAGCAGCAGGTGTCTAAACCCTAAACCCTAAACTCTAAACCCTGAAGGCCCTTCTTTGGTGCAGTTCGCGGTGCCGTTCTCGGGTGTACGTACACCCGGTGGTTTTAGAACAAACAGCTCTATACTCAAGTTACAGAGAGGACGAGAAGACGCAGACGAGGATTTAGGGTTCACAGCCTGTTGGGGCCGAGGGTTTAGGGTTTAGGGTTTCCAGAGAGGCGCGTAGGGTTTAGGATTTAGGGCCTAGCGTTGGAATAGAGTTGCTAGCCCTTAGGGTTTAGGGTTTAGTACACTATACAGCAGCAACACCTCAAGCACCGCAGCAGCAAAGCTGCTTTGAGGCTGCTCCAGACTACTGCTGCCTTTGAAGCAGCAGTCTAGTGCGGCGGTCTGCCTCTCATTCACTAGTTACTGCGGAGTGCTGCTGCTGCAGCAGCAGCAGCAACAGCTGCAGCAGCAGCAAAAGTTGTGCTTTCGCCACACTTGGATGTGTTTGAAGCTGAGGCTTGCCCACAATGCCCACAGGCCATTTCAGCGGCAGTGCAGCAGCCAAAATAACAGCAATGAGGCCTCCGATCCTGTTTGCTGCCTCAAGCTTTCTTGCTGCAGCAGCAGCAGCTGCAGAGCCGAGGTGAAGACACCGTCTAGTCACCTCGCCTGGCTGTCGTTGCTGCTGCTGCTGCTGCTTCGGCTGACCAGTGGTCCGCGTTCTGTGGCCTGTCTTCTTCTCCCTATTTAAACTGCGTGTCTGTAGCAGCAGCAACTCCGCGGAGCTGTCTATACAGTGTGCGGTTTCTCGCCACAGCAGCAGCAGCAGCAGCAGCAGCAGCAGCAGCTTGGGCTGGTCGCAGCCGTGCTGGAGCCGTCGCAGCAACTCCAGCGGCTTCTGCGTGGAAGTTCATAATTGAAATTAAAAAGAATAAAGTTTCAGTTCTGCGGAGGGAGAAGGCAGCCAAAAGTGCTGCTGGTGCTGCTGCTGCTGCGGGTCTGTGCTGCTGCAGCAGGAGCCACCACGCCTGAGCTGGTATGTCTTGCAGCTTCCCTGTATTTCGCAGCCGCATTTCCGTTTAATCCTTATTACATTTATTGTTTTTCATTTATTAAACTCTCGTTTCAGTTGTTACGGCGGGGGCTCCTGGGTAGCGCCTCGCCGCTGCCTAGCTCCATCACCAACCGCTGGCAACTGCCGCCTAGGGTTTAGGGTTTAGGGTTTAGGGTTTCGTTCTCGGGACCCCTTCAGGCTTAAGAATTGGATTTCGCCGCGTTTATTCTTCGCGGGGCCTCCTCTGCCAGCATTTCCGCAGCAGCAGCAGCTCCGGCAGCAGCAACGCCACACATCAGCCGACAGCTGCAGCAGCAGCAGCAGCAGCCCATGGCAACCCATGAACCCACGTGGAAGGCTGCTGCAAGGGGGCCCCCTGAGGCCCCTCCTCCCTCCCCTGTGACCGGCCTGGACCCCAAGAAGGAAGCAGCAGTGCGGCTGCTG
>NW_013542870.1:524660-532749 GCF_000499545.2 Eimeria tenella
TCGGGAGCTGCAGCAGCAGACACAGGGGCCCCACTGGGGGGCTTTTGCAGTGGGCTGGGGCCTGACAGACCCCCAGCCCACCATCATACACCATTTTGCTGCTGCTCAGTCCCAGGTTTACCCCCACCTCGACGCAGGGACTCTTTGGTCCCGCCCGGCGTTTGAAGCAGTCAAGAAGGCATATACTGAGGAGCCTCCTCCAGAGGGAGTCGAGCGTGACTTCATTTACGAGATGTCGGTACACCTGAAAAACACGCAGCAGCTGCAGCTGCTGCACTCCGAACTCTTCTGCCCCGTACCTCCCGCTGTAGACAATTATGAACGAGACCTGCAGCCTTACCCCCCAAACCACGTGAGGCCTACCAAAGTGGCAGGAGCTGAGGCTGCTGCAGCAGCAAACAAGCGGCAGCTGTCTGCTGCTGAGCGCGCAGCAGTTGCTGCAGCAGATATCACAGCCATCATTCACAAAGACTGCGCAGCTTTCAACAGCGGCAACAGACACGGCCCCATCCTTTCGCACCAAATATTCGACGCCCTTATCGATTTCGACGAAGATCTCATGGTTAGCCTCAAACCCTAAACCCTAAACCCCCACCCCCGCGCCCTCAGCTGTGGGCACGCGATACAGCTTGCAGCAGCGTGTGCAGCAGCAGCAGCGTATGCAGCAGCAGCAGCGTATGCAGCAGCAGCGTATGCAGCAGCAGCGTGTGCAGCAGCAGCAGCTGCAGATTCGCATTTAGGGCACGGTGAAAGCTTCTAAGCCAGACAAGAAGAACACCTAAGGAGGGGCAGACCAGATGGGATCTCGTTTTGCAGAAGACAGTCTGCTGCTGCAGCAGACAGCTACCTGCCGTTTGCTGCTGCAGCAGACAGTTTTTCTGCAGCAAGCGTTGGCTGTGGCTTGTTCCTTGTGTTTCTTTTCACTTTGCGTGCAAGTTTGCTGCCGGTGTGTTGGCTGTTCAGATTAAGAGAGATTTTTTGTCGGAAAAGTTCACAGCGGAGGAGAAAATGGTGGATGGCGGCAAATACCAAAAGGCTCTTGAGGAGCTAGAAAAGTCCCGGCCCGCCTTTATAGTCGAGCCGCAGGTCTGTCTGCTGCTTGGCCTCCGTCTGTATTCCTTTTATTCTTTTCCCTCTTTGTTTTTGTGCTGTTGCTGCGCTTTTGCCTTTACCACTTCTTGGCTTCCTCGGCTTCTCGCGGATCTGGCGTTCTTCTCTTTTCTCTGCAAATTCGTCTTTCTTCTCTCCAACCTCACCATTATTTGTTCTTTTTCATTTTTCTTTCTTGCCTCGTGTTCCTAAGCCAGTCACTTCTGCTGCAGCGCCGGCTGCCAGAGTCTATGGGGGCCCCTCAGAGCAACTGTTGTCTCAGGCGGATTTCGGCTTCACGGCGAAGGCGCCTGCTTCTGCTCCTGTGTCTGTCTTTCCGTCTCGAATAGTGTCTTCAAACATTTCTGTTTGTGTGGCTTTTCTGTAGCCTGTCCCGTGTCCTTTCGGCATTTTTTGTTCGTTTGTTTCTCTTTTCTCGGCATTTCAACCACCATCTTTTTGCCTTTCAGTGCTGCTGCCGCCTTTGGTGGTCTTCAGCCCTCTACCCCTTCAGCAGCTGCTGCACCTGCGACTTTTGCTGCTGCTGTGTCCGTTTTGCTTCGCTCAGGATGTCATGGTGGCCGTCAAGACCCACGCAGGGAGCCACGCTTCGCGGGTGCCTTTGCTGCGCCGTCTGTGGGCGTCTCGGGAGGTTCTGTTGGAGCAGGCGAAGCGGCACCTCGGGGCGGAGCACTACGCGCATTTGCAAATGAACAAGGAGGAGTTGAAGCAGCTCACAGAGGCCTACGACACCCTCAGCATTCGTTTCTTTTCAGACATTGCTGACCCTTCTTTAGACATCGAAGTGCTGGACTTGCCAGGAAACCCCGCCCCAGAAGGCAAGCGCGGCCTCTGCGTCCGCCTGCAGGCGCTTCTTAAGGAGTTTCTGGCGGCTCCTGTGGGCCGCCGTTTCCTAGTGGTGACAGACGACGACACGCTGCTGAACTTCAGGCATCTTTTGGATCTGCTTTCCCTCACTTTGCAGCCCCCGATCCCGGCCCGCAGCTTCCTCGCGAACCTCCTTGCAGATGGCCAGGGCTACAGGGCGTACACGCCGCCCTACAAGCGTCTCGCAGAAGAGATAAGAGCCCATTTGCAGAGGCGCGCTGCAGCAGCAGCAGCAGCAGCCGATCCCGTGGCAGCAGCCACACCGGCCAAGGACAGCCGCTACACTCCCGAACAACTCACGGCGGCCTCACACCTGTACGGCAGGGGAGGCCCGCGGCCTCTGGAAGCCGTCTCGCCGCTGTACTTGGGAGAAAGGTATGGCTACGGCCTCAGTGGGGGAAGCGGCGCGGGGGGCTACGAGTATGTGACCATGGGGGGCGGCATGGTGGTGGACAGAGCTGCAGCAGCTCTGTTGGTGGAGTGCGTCGACAGCGGCCGCTGTAGCTGCCCCGAAGACGGCACGGCCGATGACATGCTGCTGGGGCTGTGGGCGCATCGCGTGCAGCTGCCGTTGCTGCATGCAAGAGGAATGCACCAGGAAAGGCCCGCGGACTACCACCCCCTATTGGTCGAGGCAACCACGCCGGTGTCTTTCCACCGAATGCTGCAGTCCGTCAAGGGCACCAAGAAGATCTTCGACGACTACGTCGACGTCGGAGACTACAGCAACAACCAATCCAGCAACGGCAGCAGCAGCAGCAGCAAGAGCGGCGGGCTGGACGAACTGATAGAGGTGGACTGGATCGACTACGACTGGCACCACGCAGAGGAACACCGGTGGCTAGAAAAGGAAGAACTACACGAACTTGACCAGGAGGAGCCCCTGCTGCCAGATGGCATAGGAGATCTTTTGAACCGAAAAGTGAAAAGAGGCACTAGACCCATGACGCCTGAGGAGCTGCTGGAGCACGAGGAACTCGAGGAAATGAATTCTCTTCACGATGAACTCTAAACCTTTTAAACCATTTCTCTATTTAGACTTTGTTCGCGAAGCAAGCGCCGAATTTGCTCTTGAAAAGCCGCAAGACACAGCGCTCGAACGGCGAAGCTGCAGCTCCACACTAGGCAGCTCTAGCCGTACACTCTGTCTCTAAACTATAGACTTTTCCTGACTTGATCTGCAACACCAACACTAAACTCTGTGGAAAGCAGAGCCTGGATCTCGAAACAAGGCATGCATCCTTCGCCCCCATGATGGTTGGAATGTGGCTGGCATGAGAGGCTCTACAAGTGCCTCACTGGTATATTTGTGGGGCATTTCAAAGGACGCGTTGGCTGCAGCAAGCGTTGCTGCGTCGGCAGCAGCTGCTACAGCAACAGCTCCTACAGCTGCAGCTGCCAAAGCAGGCAGCAGCTGCAGCAAAGGTGGATTCGTTGGGTGCTGGTGCCCATCGCACGAAACTTTTGATGGGCATTCAGGCTGGTTTCGAACGATGTAGCAGTGCAGAGAATGTTTGGGAGCAGGAGCAACTGGCTAGCAGGAAATTTGTATGGCTGCTTTCGCTGCCGCTGCTGCCATGTGTTGCTGCCGCTGCTGCTGGTTGCAGCTGGTCCAACAACCAATGGCAGCAGAGATACGCAAGAGCGGCGCAGGCGCCTCCCTTTTTTACCCCCACACCATTAACGGACACAGCAGCACCTCGGGCCGCTGCAGCTGCTTCTTGTGCTGTTGAAGGCGCTGCGGCTTTCCACACGAACCAAGGCAGCTGCAGCAACGGCACCTGCTTTGGGCGGCTCTGAGTGCAAGTCAGGCTGCCTTAACAGGCGCTGCAGTGTAGCTGCTGGTTTTTGTGTAGTGCCTCGGCATCGGTAGGCGGAACTCAAGAAGATCCTTACGCAGTGACTTGACTGCTCAGGGACACAGTTACTGCACTCCTTTAAGCCTTGACTGCAGACCGCAGGATTTGCTGCGGCGGCATCTGGTGCTGCAGCAGCGAACAGCTGCTGGTTGCAGCGCTGCGGTTTGCTGCTGACGGTGCCGTGTGCCCCATAACTGCTGTCTGTCGGGCAGAGTGAAGTTTGTGTGCTTCTCTTGCTGGCGGGCTATTTGGGTCAGACTGTTGGCTGCGTTGCTCTATGTCTAAGAGTAATTCGAATTTGCTTTTCTATGTCACTTCGCGTAGTTGCTGCTGCTGGGCTTGCCTGCTGTTACAGCCTCTCGCCACGCAGCAGCAGAACAAAAAACTCGAAATATCAAAAACTGCAACCAGCAGGCACAGCGAAGGCCGCCTCTGGAGTACAAGGCGCATCGCCACAAATAGCAACACGACAGCAGCAGCAACAGCTGCAGAAGCTGCTGTCACTGCAGCAGCCCGAACTTGTGAAGCTGGCAGGGCCGTTTTCATCGCTGCTGTTGTTTCGCCCTCTGCTGCTGCTGCTGCTGCAACTTATGGTGCTGCTGCTCCTGCTAGCAGCTCAATTGAAGGATCGACGTGAGGCACCGACCCCGCCTGCAGCAGCACGGTGCCGCTCAAAACAAAAACCTGAACTGCAGCATAACGGCGAACAGAATAGGCACGCCCTAGAGATAAAAGAGCCCTTTGCAACTGTATATCCCTACAATGTTGCAGGAGACCCACCACCAAACAGAGGATAGGCGGTGGCAGCAGCGGCTGCAGCAGCAGCTGCTGCTGCTGCTGCAGGCCGCGCGGCCCCGACTGCTCTTCGTGCTGCTAAAGCAAAGACAAGGATGCGTGCACAAGATACCACATGCGTCTCTGCAGCCCTCACATGACGTCCACCATGCTTGAGTTTGCTGCTGCTGCTGCTGTTTCAGCAGCTGCTTCTGTTGGCACTGCCGTGCGCTGTCCGTCATTGCTCTTGGCCGCCCCGGCTTGCGGAGGGCCGTGTTAAGCACCTAGAGCAACGCAGCGAGAGCAGCAGAAGCAGCAGCAGAGGCGCAGCAGCAAAAACATAAACCAGGCAGTAATCAGTTTCCGGGGAAACAATCCAAATAATTCTTAGATCGCAATAGAGGACCCGAAGCAAAAGAACAAATAATGCAGCTAACCTGAACGTGCTCGCGCTTGGAAGCCACGCCCACGAGGCGGGAGCCGCTGCCATCTGCAACTGCAGCAGCAACCCAAACAGCAGCAGCAAAAGTGATATGAAATCAAGCACGCCACGCAATGGCAGCAGCAGTGGCTGCGTTACTGAGGCAGCAGTGGCTGCGTTGCTGCAGCAGCAGTAACTGAGTCAGACAGACCTAAGGCCTGGTAGTTTTCTTCAAGAAGTATTTTCCTGCCTGTCCTCAAGTCGAAGAGCTGGGCGTGAACATCGCTGCAGCAGCAACAGCAGCAGCAGCAAGACGGCGACTCTGTTGTGCGGCTTCGTATCTCTAGTATCTTTCGTGCTGCTTTTGGCTTTTGTGCCTTTCTCTCCTGAGGCGACTTTGCCTCTTCTTTTTTCTCTCTGCCTGCAGCTATTGTTTTGTCAGCATTTCCTAGCTGTCTGCGACCTGTGTGTAGCTGCTGCCCTTGTGGCTGCGTGCTGCTGTCTGCTGCTGCTGCTGCTGCTGTCCGTGGGCGCTCTGTGCGCAGCTTCTCTGTCGCTGCTGCTGCTTCTGCGCTGCTGCAGGGCTCCGCCGGCAGCAGGCAGCAAGCCAGGAGGGGCCGCGGAGCAAGTGCAGCAAAAACAAAAGCTCACTGCCGACAAAAAGCAGATGCATTTAGAAAAAGGCAGCAGCAAACAGGACAAGCAGAGCCCAAATAAGAAGACGCATCAGCAAGCGAAGCAGAACAGACAGTGACACTGGCTTGCCTGTTGCACAGCAGCAAACCTGAAGAGAGGCAAATCTGCAGCCGCCGCCACGCCCACTTTGCTGCTGCTTTCGGCGCTGCTTCCCGCAGCCACAGCAGCACAAAGACCCAATGGGGGCCCCCCTGAGCTCCCCGCACGTGGGTTACCTGCCAGGAGGGCAGGGGCCCTCCAGCCCCAACAGCAGCAGCAGCCGCAGCAGCAGCAGCAACTCGTTGCTGCTCAGAATGTAGAGGTAGAGAGCCAGCTGGGGCAAGCACCCCAAATAGCAGACTGCCCAGGGACAGAGCAGCAGCTACCAGCAACGCCGATTTGTTTATTTTTTGCGGCTCACTGCCACCAGATGGGAGCTGCTGCTCCCTCCTGGAACTGGTCGGCTGGTGCTGCTGCTGCTGCTGCTGCTGCTTTCGCTGCTGCTGCTGCTCTGAACGCAAGCCAAGAAGGTCTCTGCAGGTCTCCAGAGACACGTGGCGACATTCGAGGCAAGAAACCCCTGCCTGGCATTCCCTGAGTGTCACAACAGCAGCGCCAGGAGCAGCAGAGGTAGCAGCAGCAGACGAAGAAACAGCAGAGGAAGCAGCAGCAGACGTTGATGAGGAGCTATTCAAAAAAGGCATGCAAAACCTCCCGCAGCTGGCGCCGTAGCAGCCACGGAACACAAGTCCCAGCAGCAGCGGCGGCAGCGCACGAAGCAGCAAAGTCAACAGCAGCGGCAACTGCCGCAGCTGCTGCAGCAGCCTTTGGTGTATGGACAGCTCACCCCTCGGCGCAGCGGGCTACAGCTGCCAGCTTCCCCAGCCGCAGCAAACGCTTATGCTTCTGCTGCCACTGGAGTCTTTGCTGCTGCAGCGGGAGCGCGGCCTGCCCCCAGGCTCTCTTCAGCAGACAGAGGCAGTGGAGGGTAAGGGAGTCTTCAAACCCGAAGCAAACCCAGGGGCCCTGCAGCAGCAGCAGCAGCAGCACATAGGGGGCAGTACCGAGTCGGTGCCCCGAAGCAGCAGCAGCAATTCGCGCTGCAACAGACACGGTAGACCAGCGAGCTACCGCAAGAGAACCTGTGGCTGCTGCTGCTGCTGCTGCTGGCCTGAATCCAGCCTAACCAGACGTAAGTAGTCCACTAGCTTCAGCCCAAACTGCAGCAAAATGCCAAAACTGCAGCAAAATGAAACCTACAGAGAGGCAGCCAGCTGTGACTCCAACTTCCCCAGTGGCTATTCTTCGAGGCGGCCCCACGCGGAGGACAGGACCCTGCAGCAGTTCCTGGGGGCCCCCTTCTGCTGCGCCTGGCTGCTCACGCTCGGTGCAGCAGCAGCAGGTGCTGCAGCGGCTGCTGCTGGCGGCCCTGTTATCGTTGCTTCTGCTGCTGCTGCGTCTGCTGCGTATGCTGGGAGCTTCTACGCACCACAAACAGCCCTGCGGAACACGCAGTTCCGGGTCATCTCCACGGACGTCCTCATTACTTTCGTCACTGCTGGTGTTGCTGCTGCTTCTGCTGCTCCTGTTGCTGCCGCTGCTGTTCCGGCTGCTGCTTCTGCCTCTGCGGCTTTCTGCTTGAACGCTTCCATGCACAGCCACTTCAGGGGGTGAGACTACAGCGCTGCTGCTGTCGCTTTCGCTGTCATCTCTCCCGCTGCTGCTGCTGCTGCTGCTGCTGCTGCGTCTGCTGCGTCTGCTGCTGCGGCTGCGCGGGCTCTGCTGTCCACTAAACGGCCACGTCTCAGGAGAAGTCCCTAAAAAAAACCTGGGAAGTGCAACAATATATTTTGGCGAAGAGAGAAGTATGTAGCCGTTTTCTGCTGCTGGCAGGGAGAGGCCTTTCCCTGCTCGCCACTGGCGCTGCTGCTGCTGCTGCTGTTCCTGCCGCTGCCGCTTCTGCTGCTGCTGCTGCTGCTGCCGATCATCCTGCTGCTCATGGCTTTGCTGCTGCTGCTGCTGCTGTTGTTGTTGTTGCTGTTGTTGCTGCTGCTGCTGCTGTGCCATTCTACGGCGCGCAACCCGAACTGCCGTCGGAAGCACATCAAGAGTCTCCGGGGTCAACAGCTTCAGCGACCGCCCCTGGCCAACAAGCAGCAGCTCCTTGAGAACCCCTTTGCTGCTGCTGCTGCTGCAGCACAAGCAGCAGCAGCAGCAGCAGCTGCTGCTGCTGCCTGTGCTGCTGTTGTGCTGCTGGCTATGAACTGGCAAAGTCGCAGCGGCGAGGCTGTGTAGCTGCAGGCACTGGCGGCGGCAGAGGCGAAGAGGCCTAGCAGGACTCCAGCTGAAGAGCTGGTGCAGCAGCAGCAGCAGCAGCAGCAGC
>NW_013542870.1:532849-535459 GCF_000499545.2 Eimeria tenella
CGGTGCCCGTGCTGCTGCGGAGGGAGCAATATGTACTCGTCACGGTGACGCAGTACGGCTACCAGGGGTAAGACACTGCCGCCTCCGCCGCCGCCGCCGCTGCTCCTGCTGCTGCTGGTCATGTCCAAACAAGGCTGCTGTGTGGAATGGAAGACTCTTGGCTGCTGCTGCTGGAAAGCCGCAGCAGCCACGCCAGCAGCAGCACTTGCTGCTGAATCTGCGGCGCCGACGGAGGGAACGGCAGAGCCTGCTCCCCGTGCGGCAGAAGCTGGCACATTTAGTGGGGCAGCAGCAGCAGCAGCAGCAGCACGCGTTGGCGCTAAGGTGGGCTGATATACCAAAACACCTTCTTCTGTTTGTCTCAAAACGAAACACCAGCTTCCTAAAGCAACAGACACAAAATCGGTGGTACGCAATTGCCAGCAGCCGCAGCAGCCGCAGCAGCCGCAGCAGCAACAGGGCCAATCGCAGCAGCAGCAGCAGCAGTAGCAATATAATGGCAATTACCACCCCGCGAGATGAGGAGGCAGTCAGTGGCAGAGTTCCAGCCCCAATGGAGGGCGCCTACGAAGTCCAGAGTCAGCGCGGCCTCTGCTGCAGCTGCTGCTGCTTCAGCTGCACCTGCTGTAGGGGCAGCAGCAGCTGCTGCTGATGCTGCTGGAGCCCCTGCTGCTGGATCCGTTGCTGCCGCCTCTTCTAAGTAAGGCCCGAGAGAGCTCGGCTGTTGGCCATCTGCTAAGGACGGCGAAGCCGCGTTTGCTGCTGCCGCTGCTGCGGCTGCCTTTGGTGAGCTTGCTGCTGCTGCTGCTGCTGCTGTAGGCTCGACGAGGCTTCGTGGCGGCCTCGTTAGAAGCCGCCAGCAGCGCCTGAGGCGCAGAAAGAAAGACGCGTGCTGCTGCAGCGAAAGCTGAGGGGCCCTTTGGGCTGGTTGGGGGCCCCTGCAGCAGCAGCAGCTGCTGCAGCAGCGAAAAGGTGGGGGCCCCTCACAAGCGGGCTTCACTTGCTTGGGGCCTCTAGCTGCTCTGCTAGCTGCTGCTGGTGGCGGGGGGCTCTCGAGTCTTAGCCGCTTCCTTTCGGCTCCTGTGTCTTCCCGTTGGTCTGTTGCTGCTGCTGCTGCTGCTGCTGCTGCTGCTGTGGCGGCGGCTCGGCGCGCAGCCGCAGCAGCTACTCCTGCTGTTCTGAGGGCCGTTGCTTTTTCTGCAGTGCGATTGCAGCAGCAGCAGCAGCAGCAATTAGAACCTGCGGTGCAAGAGCAAAGAAAGGCAAAGACCCCATACAGTAGCAGCGCAGCAAGAGCAGCAAGAAGAGCAGCAGCAACAGAAACAGCAAAAGCACCCAAAGAAGCAGCAGCACCAGCAGCAGAAGCAGCACCAACAGCAACAGTCAAAATAGTAGCGCAAGACGCTCCAAGATAAGCAGCAAAAAGGGACACTCGCAGCAAAGGCTGCAGCTGCAGCTTCGACGGCTGCCCCAGCAGATTTTCTGTGGACGTTGCTGCTGCTGCAGCTGCTGTTGCTGCCACTGCACCAGGCGCAGCAACGGGCGCAGCAGCAAACAGCAGCAGCAGCTGCTGATGCTCACCTGGGGGGCCTCCTAAGTTAGGACTCGCATCTGTGGCCTCCAGCAGCAACTCAAACCTGCCTGTGGGCCCCGGCAGAAGCTCAGCTAGTGCTGCTTCAAGGGCGCTGTGCAGCAGCCCCCCAGGCTGCTGCTGCTGCTGCAGCTGGCGGCAGCAGCAGCAGAGCTGCAGCAGGTCCCTGGCCGTCAAGTAGCAGCCTAAGTGCTGCAGCACTGCTGCAGAGTCCCACAGAAACTCAGACGGGGGTGCGGGGGGCCCCCAGACCCTGTCAGTAACTTTAGGGGCCCCAGGGGCCCCCGAACTGCAGAGCTGGGGAAAAGGGGGCCCTCTCATGGCGAGGCCCTAGTCTGGCGCTGCAGCCTGGGGTCTCCCTCCCACGGGGCCTCTGGGGGCCCCTGCTGCGCTTGTGGCCTCGGAGAAGCTGCAGCAGCAGCAGCACGGGCTGCAGCAGCAGCAGCGGAGTTGCTGCAGCTGTCAGCAAGGGGGGACTTCGTTCGTTAGGAGCTGCTGCATTGCTTTGGCTTTTCTTTTCTTCCTTTTAAAGACTTCCAGCATACCTGGGCTGTCTAGATTCAGGTGTATATACACTGCAGCGCAGCTGCTGGGGCCCCTCACCTAAATGGCCACACAGCATTTAGGGGCCCCCAGCTCACGGCAAAGCCAGTGTGTGCATGCACTTAGGGTCTCGGCAATAAGGCACTTTTAAGCTCAGGGGGCCCCTGGGGTCCCCAAGGGGCCCCTTGGGACACCTTGTGGGCCCCTTGGGGGCCCCAGGGGCCCACGGACCCAACTATCTTCTGCAGGCGTTGAAGGCTCTCAGCAGAGCAAAGGTGTCATCAATATTGGTAAATAAATATTTTAAATTAATATCATGGTGTTTTAAATTCAGGCTAAGCCTTTTTCTTAAAGACTACAATAACCTCAGTGGGAATCGAACGCGGGACCTCTCCCCTACAGGATGCTAGGGCTGATGTGTGCAGGATTCAGGTATGGACAGCGGCCTCAGCAGCAGCAACAGCAGCAGCACCCCA
>NW_013542870.1:535559-546558 GCF_000499545.2 Eimeria tenella
AAACCCTAAACCCTAAACCCTAAACCCTAGGGCTTTCGCCGCCACAGCGAACGTCTATGCCGTAAAGGCCACCTGCCTTGGGGCCCTCCACAGCCCAGCTAGCCATGGCTAGCTGGCAAGCTTAACTGCTCCGCTCTAGAGACGCCCCAGCTAGCCATGGCTAGCTGGCAGGCTTTGCTGTTTGAGAGTTGGGGGACGCGAGCTGACCTCGTAGGTAGCTAGCTAGCTAGCTAGCTGACTAGCTAGCTAGCCATGCAGGTAGGTAGCTAGCTAGCTAGCTACCTACCTACCTACCTACCTAGTCCGCTAGCTAGCCACTGACCTAGCTAGATACTTATCTAGCTAGCCAGATAGCTAGCTAGCTATATAGATACGTAGCTACGTGGCTAGCTAGCTGGCTGGCTAGCCACTGAGCTAGCTAGCTGGGGCAGGCTTACTTCCAGCTTGAGAATTTCCTGAGGCGTGAGGTGGTTCCATCCTGATCAAACACCCAGAAAAGAGGCGCCGGACTGCAACACTGCCCCAGCTAGCTGAGCAGCTAGCCAGCTAGCTAGCTAGCTAGCTAGCTGCCATGGCTCAGCTATAAATCTAACTGGACAGTTAGCAAGCCAGCTAGCTCGCTGCTGTGGCTCAGCTAGCAAGCTATCCAGCTGCTGTGGCTGAGCTAGCCAGCCGGCTAGCTAGCTAGCTGCTGCGGCGCAGCTAGCCGGGCAGCAGCAGCAGCAGCACTCACCCTCGGGAAAGAAAGCAGCATAAGGGGGATAACCCTCGGGCGGGGCCATTCTGTAGTCATAAAGCGAAACTCGAATTGCCATCGGCGGCGGCAGCTGTTTCAGCGCCTCCTGCAAACACCGACAGCGAGACCCCCGCAGCTAGCTAGCTAGCTCCCTAGCTAGCTGCCCAGTTAGCTAGCTGGCTAGCTAGCTGCCCAGCTAGCTGTCCAGCTAGCTAGCTGGCTAGCTAGCTGGCTAGCTAGCTGCCCAGCTAGCTAGCTGGCTAGCTAGCTGTCTAGCTACCCTCCCAGCCAGATAGCTCGCTGGCTAACTGGGCAGCTAGGTAGCAAGCTAGCTACCTAGGTGCCCCGTTAGCTAGGTGGCTAGCTAGCTGGCTAGCTAGCTTGCAACCTAGCTGGCCAGCCTTCTCGCCAGCTGTCTGGCTAGCTGTCTGACAAGCTAGCTGGCCAGCTGTCTGTCTAGCTAGCTGGCTAGCTAGCTAGCTAGCTAAGTGGTCAGCTAGCTAGCTACATAGCTAGCTGGCTGAAGCTGCTGCTGGGCAGCTCACCCCCTGGGGCCCCAGCAGCTGCAGCACTGCGGGCTCTCTGGCGCTGATTTGCTGAATTAAAGGCTGCCAGAAAGAAGGGTACAGCTGCAGGGGCCCCTCAGGGGAAAGAGGGGGGCCCCTGGTTTGGAAGCAGCCCTCCGCAGCAGCGGCGGAGGCCTGCAGCGGGGCCTGCTGCTGCTGCTGCTGCTGCAGTTGCTGCTGCTGCAGCAGCGGCTTCCCAGCAACCACCCCCTTCAGCGCGGCCTTCAGCCGCAGCGGCACAAACCACAGCCGCCAGTCCAGGCGGGGGAAATGGCCGGAAAGCAGCCACGGCGGCGGGCTGTTCACATCGCCTGAAACGCAGCAGCAGCAGCAGCAGCAGCAGGAATGGCAGCAGCATCAATAGCAGCAGTGGGACCAGCAGTAACGGCAGCTGCAGCAGATGCAACAGTCACAAGAGCAGTGGCACGGCAAAATGCAGCCGCAAGAAGAATAATAGCGGCAACACAACGGCTTCAGCAGCAGCAGCAACAGGAGCCGGAGCAGCAACAGCAGAAGACAGGCTTGCTGCTGCGTGCCTGGCTTATACGGCAGCGACACTTCGAGCCAAACGGGTTTTTCCTCCGTTGTCTGGTGCAGCTCTTCAAGGACCAGCTCCAGGCGACCAGTGGTCACCACGGCGAACAGGCCTGCGCAGCAGCAGCAGCAGCAGCAGCAGAGCGGACTGGCAACTGCAGCTTGGAACGGTCAAGTAGACTGCAGCCAACCGCTGTACGTACACCCGAGAGAGCTGCCCGTACAGCCCAGCAACAGCCCGCATGCAAGCCCGTTTTTTCTTTTTCTTTTTGCTGCGTTTGCTGCTGTTGCTGCTGTTGCTGCTGTTGCTGCTCTTGCTGCTCTTGCTGCGTTTGCTGCTTCTCACCGTAGCCGTTGCAGATACAGAGAAGAGACATTTCCTTACAAAGTGCCAGAACCCAAGCGGGCGCAGACACCCCCGGCCGCATCCAAATCCTGCCACAGCAGCAGCAGCAGCAGCAGCAGTAGCAGCAGCAGCTCCAGGTGCAGGAACAGGCCCTCATCTGGGCAGAGAGCAGCAGCAGCAGTAGCAGCGAAATCTGCTACAGCAATATGCCATGTACACAGCCGGCAGCTGCATCGGCCGCCAGCAACGGGAGCCGACGGCAGCCACGGCGGCACCTGTTAGGAGCAGCAGCTGCAGCAGCAGCGCCTGCAGCTCCCACTAGCAGCAGCACAAGCAGCGGCAGCGGCAGCAACAGCAACAGCAGCAGCAGCACTATGCTCACTTGCAGAGGTGGTTCAGAGACCCTGCGGTGTAGAGCTGCATACACCAACAGCCAAAAACTGACACACACGCACCTCAACTGCTGCTGCTGCTGCTGCCGTTGCTGCTGCTGCTGCTGCTGCCACTGCTGCTGGTTCTGCCGCTGCTGCCGCTGCTGCCGCTGCTGCTGCTGCTCCTGACCAGGACGTAGGCCCCCACAATGGTGCCGAGGATGACCCGGCCGGACATGAGGGCGCAGCGCTCTAGGAAAGTCTGGAGGCAGCAGCAGCAGCAAAATGGGACAAATGAAAATATAAATTAGAAATTACCAAAGCAGAACAATGAAAATAATAATATCAATTTACGGTAACAAACGTTAAGACACACGAACAGGAGAGGAGCGGGTAACTCCAGCAACAGCAAGGGCATCAAGCAGCAGCACCAAAATAGCAGCAGAGGCAGCAGCAGCAGCGAGAGCAGCAGCGAACGAACCCGCACAGCCACTGCTTGCTTCTCTTATATTTCGGCTGCCAAAAATACCAGCAGCCGCAGCAGCAGCAGCAAAGATAACAGCGGCGCCGCAGCCGCAGCACGAACAGCAGCAGCAGCAGTAGCAGCAGCAGCAGCAGCAGCAGGCTCACCCTGGAGGGCGCGAGAGGCGCAGCAACGCCCAGCAGTCTGTCGTCCAGAAGCGCCAAACAAAGAGCAGCAGTCATGTGCGGCAAAAATCCCAAATTGCCGCTCAAAAGCACTGACAAAGCCAGCCCTGAGTGCTTCCGCAGCACAAACCCCACACGCCTCAGCAGCAGCAGCAGCAGCAGCAGCAGTGCAGAAGCAGCAGCAGCAGTGCAGAGTCAGAAGCAGCAGCAGTGCAGAAGCAGCAGTGCAGGAGCAGCAGCGCAGGAGCAGCAGCATCAGTGCAGAAGCAGCAGCAACAGTGAAGGAGGAGCAGCAGCAGTGAAGGAGCAGCAGCAGCAGTGCAGGAGCGGCAACGCAGGAGCAGCAGCAGCAGCAACAGCAGCAGCACCCGCAGCAGCAGCAAGGTCGCTCTGAATGGCCCTACCAAAGATGGCGACAGCAGCTGCAACGCGCAGCGGGGGAGTGGCAAAGATGCAGCAGGACATTACGCCCTGCAGCGGCAGCAGCAGCGCAGCAGCAGCAGATGTAGCAGTAGCAGCAGAGGACAGCCAGCACCCCAGCATGAAACGGAATCGCAGCAGCAGCAAGAGACAAGCAGCAGCAGCAGATTAACCCCAAACCCTAAACCCTAAACCCTAAACCCTAAACCCTACGGAGACGCAAAGGCCAAAAGCTAACCTCAATAAAGAGGACGACAGCTGATTGAAGCTTTTTGCCCTTCGACCAGTAGAAGAACCCTGCAAGAAAACCCCAAAAGTTGAACCCTAAACCCTAAACCCTAAACACTACATGTCACTCCCAGACACTAGACTCGGGCCGCTAAACCCTCGCAGCACTTGAAACAAATAGGCTGCTGCAGCAGCAACTTCCGTTGCCGTGCCTGCTGCTGCTGTTGCTGCTGTGTTCCCCCTGCTGCTGCTGCTGCTGCTGCTGCCGCTGCTGCTGCTGCTGCTGCTTACAAGAACCTGGGCAGGGGAGCGGCTGCGTCCAGTAGTGAAAGGAAAGAGCCGTCAGGTCCCTCCAGTGCGGGGCTGCTGCTGCTGCAGCCGCAGTACAGCAGCAGCAGCAACAGCAGCAGATAGGGCAACTTTAATGCCAAATTGATCGCGAGGAACGAAGCTGCAGAGCTTTCGAGTGCAGCAAAAGAGAAATGAAAATAAAAGAGACACAAATATAGAAATAAATGTGAAAGCGAAAAGTAGAGGGATAAATGCAAAAACATGCAGAGAAAAGAGATCAAAAGAAAGAAAAAAGAACATAACAGAAGATAAAACAAATAAAAACAAATAAAATGCTAGAATAAATGAGATAAATAAAACAGGTAGCAAAAAAGAAACAAAGGAAACGCACTGCATTTGGATGCAGCAGAGCAGAACAGCAACTTGAACAGCAGCAGCCGCAGCAGCAGCAGCACTGCAGCAGCAGCGAATGGGCAGCCCAGAGACAATGCGGGGGGACCGAAGCAGCAAATGAAACCCGCCTCCAGCAGCAAGACATCCCTTCACGCAGCACACGAACCCTAAACCCTAAACCCTAAACCCTAAACCCTAAAGCTTAAACCCCATACATTATCATTACTACATCCTTAATATATGAAAAAACAAAACAGGAAGTATATTTCATGCATTATCTACTCCGATTATATTCATTTCTTATTAGTTTTTTGTATTTCTTCATGTGCTTTATTATATTTTAAAATATTTAATAAGCTGTTCCCAATTTATATATCAAATAATATACTATTTATAATGTCTGATAACATTTCGCAAACAAAATGCCTTTGATGAAAAATATGTTATTGATGTTTTCTATTAAATCACATACTGTTTATAAAATGTCTTTAATTAATCATTGATTATTTATAAAATGTCTTTAATTAAAAATATATTGCTTATAAAATATTACAGCAACATTTTTAAAATGCACTCTACTAATAGTCTTTTATTATAAAAATGGATTATAAATAATTTATTATAAAATGAATTTTATTTGGCAAATAAAATGAACTTCACTTGACGGACAGTCTATAAAAAGACATTTAGAAACTCTTTTTTATAAAATATCTTTCTGAAGAATTCCATATTATTGTTTTGAAAGTATAAAACGGAATAAATATATTTCATAAATGACTTATAAAAATAATAAAATGGAATTATCTAAAAGATATTTTGTAAAAAGAATTTTTAAAAACAATAAAATGGAACCATAAAAAGGTTTTTTTGAAATTAGAAAAATGATAAAAATAGAAATATATTTCATACGAATTTCTTCAAAAGTATAAAATGGAATAAATTAGAAATACTTTTCATAAAGGACTGAATAAAAAGATAAAATGAAATTATTAAAAAAGATATTTCATAAAGGACTTTTACAAAATAAAAAAATGTAATTATTAAAAAGATACTTGATAGTAATAAAATGGAATTATACAAAGGACTTTTTTGAAATTAAAAAATGAACAAATTAGAAATATATTTCATAAAGGACTTTTACAAAAACATATTTAAAAATATATTTCACAAAGGATTTGTAAAAATAATAAATGGAATAATAAAAAGGACTTTTTGAATTAAAAACAAATTTGTAAAAAGAAAAGTTTGCCGGACCACTGGAAAGCGAGAAACTCTTTTGCAAAATATCGAAAAGAAAGATAAAGAAAGAACTGCAGCAAAAGTGCCGCTGACTGCCACAAAGCTTTGCTGCTGCTGGGCGGCAGCAGCAGCGACAGCAGCAAGTTGCAGCAGCTGCAGCAGCAGCCCAGCCACGCCACTTGGCTCAGCTGCAGCACAAAAGCAATTTAATTAATCAAGCAATTTAATTAATTATTTAATTAGTCAAAATTTTAAAACAATTCAAGTAGTTCAAGAGTTTAATTGATTAAAGAATTTAATTAATTAGTTAATTTAAAAACATGGAAAGAAGCTGCAAATGTAGACGAAAGTGATACAAAAAGGAAATTAAAAAGCAACTAAAAAGAAAGTAAAAAAAAAGAAATTAAAAGAATCGAAAAGGAAAATAAAAAGAAAAAAAGAAAAAGAATAAAAACGATGAAAGAAACCTGGGGAGATAAAACGGTACTGAAAAGAGTTTAAAAGGAACAAAAAATAAACAAAAACAAACAAAAGGGAGATAAAAGCGAAACAAAAGGACAAAGAAGAATTTAAAAAACAAAAAATAATCAAAAAAGGGACAAAAAAGAAAAAATAAATGAGGACAAAGAGGAAAAACGTGGGTGAAAGAGAAGACAAAAATCCAACAATGGAGGAACAAAAAAGGTAAGAAAAAGAGACAGAAAAAGACAAACTGAGCAAAAAGAGAGCTAAAAAAGAGCCAAAAAAGGGAGAAAAAAGATCCAAAAAAGGGAGAAAAAGAAACAAAAAAGGAGCAAAGAAGAAACAAAATGAAAAAGGAGAAAAAAAGAAACAAAAGGGAATTAAAAAGAATCAAAAAAGAATCAAAAAGAATCAGAAAAGAATTTAAAAGAAGCAAAAATAAAAGTGCTGCTAACCTTGAAGCTGCTGCTCTTGCTGCAGATCTCCTTGGCCAGCCAACTGACACCCCACAAAACAAAACTGACGGGCACTGAAGCTGGCAGCTGCTGCAGCAGCAGCAGCTGCTGCAGCTGCTGCTCCAGCGGCAGCAGCCCCACACGAGGCCCCAGCAAGCCGTCCGCCTGCCCGCATTCCAGCAGCAACAGCAGCAGCAGCAGCAGCGGGGATGTCCCAGAGTGTTTAACAGCAGCAGCAGCAGCAGCAGCGGTGTCTCGCCATGTTTAACAGCAGCAGCAGCAGCAGAGATGCCTCGCCATGTTCAACAGCAGCAGCAGCAGCAACAGCGCAGAAGGGAAACAAGACAGCTCCAGTACCAGCAGCAGCAACGCATTCACCAGGAACAGCAGCAGCAGCAGCACACTCAGCAGCAGTAGTACATTCAGCAGCAGCAGCAGCAAACCTGGAGGGCCAAAGAGCGGAATGCGAGTACGTACACCCCGTTGACTGCCAGCAGCACCAACTGCAGCGTGGCGAAGTGGGGGGGCCCCCGCTGCAGCAGCAAGTAGCTGCTGCATGCATGCAGCAGCAGCAGCAGATAGGAGATGCACAGACACATCCATGACGGCAGCCAGTATCCGCTGCTGCTGCTGCTGCCGCTGCTGCTGCTGCTGCCGCTGCTGCTGCTGCTGCTGCTGCTATTTGTTGGCCTCCTGCTGCTGCTGCTGACCGAGACAGGCTCAGAGGCCTCCCCCTGCTGGGGAGCAGCACTGCCTCGGCGCCGCATCCCGTGACCTGCTGTCAGCTGCTGTTGCTGTTGCTGCTGCTGCTGCTGTTGCTGCCGCTGCTGCTGCTGTGGCTTGTTCAGGCAGGGTGTATGGACACCCCAGGTGCCTCCAGTCCGCGCGCCAGTGCTGAGCCCAGGGGCCCCACAGGACGCATTTCCGGGAGAGTGCCTCCGAGCTGCTGCTACCTCAGCGCCGCCACAGCAGCAGCAGCAGCAGCAGCAGCAGCAGCGGCGGCGCTGCGCGAGTAGCCGGTGGTCCTTTCGCCTGCGCACACGAGGCGGCTGCTGCTGCTGTTGCCTTGAGAAGAGTTGCTGAGCGTTCTTATTTTAATAGGGCAAATTAACGGGCAAAGACGTAGGACTGCATGCAGCAGCAGCTGCAGCTGAGGCAGCAGCAGCAGCAGCTGAAGCAGCAGCAGCAGGAAAAGCAGCAACGGCGACGTGGTGGGGCCCCAGGGTCGGTGGCGAACCACCTCCACGGAAGCGCCAGTTGCTCTCTTTCCCTTTTTGTCTTCTGGTGAATTGTGAATTATTCGCCATTTAAAATGCAACTCCCGTTAGTGGCAGCAGCAGCAGGAGCTGCAGCAGCAGCTGCAGCGCCAAGACAGGAGGTCACCTTCAGCAGCGAAGCTCACAGCGCTAGTCGATTGATTCTTAACCTAACAGCAACCAAGTAAAATTGATTAAATATTTGTAATTAATATGACAGAGACGCATTCAAGTTTCCGTGCTGCTCTCCTATAGCAGCAGCAGCAGCCGCGGCAGCAGCAGCAGCAACAGCAAGAATACGCTGTCTTGGTTCATCACAGCCTCAAATCGCCTCTCTGCAGCAGTTTGTCTGCATTTAGTTGCGAAATGAAGAATATTTGTGCTTTATTAATATTCCCTGTTTTATTAATGAGAAAAAAAGCCATTTTATTATATGAGCCTGTTCAAGTTCCTCCTGGGCTGTTTGGATCCGCCACTTCGTTTCATTATGCTGCTGCTGCTCTGCTGCAGTCATTTGCGGCTAGCCGCTGCAGCTAACTAACCAGCAGCATGCTTCGGGAAGCCTTCCCAGCTAGCCAGCTGCTTCTTCAGCTGCTGCCGTAGCTGCTGTAGCTGCTGCTGGAGCTGCTGCCGCAGCTAGCTACATGCAGCATGAGTATTTGTGGGGCCGTTCTTCAGCTCAATTGCCTTGTAAGGCTTGAGCCACAGTGCCCGTTGCTTCTTCCACTTAGTGCTGCTGCTGCAGGTTGCAGCAGCGGCGCGAAGAGCCTTTCTTGCGCGTCAGCAGCAACATTGTAAGTGGCCAGTATCTCCTGAAGCTTATTCACTGCAGCGGCAGCCGTCTTTGGAGGAGCAGCTGCTGCCGCTGCTGCAAAGGTGGCTGCTGCTGCAGTGCTATTCAGCAGCAGCTGCTGCTGCTGAATAGCCGGTGTTACGCACTTTGCTTGGTGCCTACTGCAGCAGCAATATATCCGAATCTGCTGCCGCTGCCGGGAGCAGATACTGCTGGGCTGCAGCAGCAGCACTTTTCGCGGCAGCACAGCCTCGAGGCGAGCGCTTCCTATCTACCGCCCTATTCCATGACGCGTTTGCTGCTGCTGCTGCTGCTGCTTCTGCTGCTGCAGTGCGCTCTGGGGAAGCGGGGCCCAGGTGTACGTACAGCTGCTACGTGTTTGTGCCGCATTAAAATTTTATTCGGTTCTCGCATTTGCGTCTGTCACCTTGACAGCCTACTGCAGCTTTGCAGCAGCAGCAGCAGCGACGCGAGGCATCGCTGCTGCTGCTGCTGCTGCTGCAGCAGCCACACGCTGCTGCTGCTACTACTGCTGCTGCTGCTGCAGGCGAGACGCTGCTGACGACACACATTGGCTGCGACACCCGCAGCCGTAGCTCTTGTGTTGCTGCCCCCTCTCTCCTCCTGAGCTGGGGCTGTTAGTGCTATACAATGTAGCAAGCTGCAGCAGCACGTTCGCTGCTGCTGCTGCTGCTGCTGCTGCTGCTTCGGCTGCAGCAAGGTCTCACCCTGAGACTCGCAGTAGGCCCCACCTGGCCTTCTTTGCATAGGCACCTTCGAAAGCAGCAGCAGCGCCGCTGCAGGGGTCAATTGTTGCTGCTGCTGCTGCTGCTGTGCAGATCCACCACGGCGAATGGCAGCAGCAGCAGCAGCGGGAGGAGCTGCTGCTGCTGCTGCTGCTCTTGCTGCGCCTACTCCAACCCATCCAGTACAAATCAGAGACTACACGGACCAGTCGACCTGCTTCTCAACAGCAGCAAACTGCTGCGTCTGCTGCCGGAAGAGGCGCAAATAAAGAATCGGTGCGCGGCCGCCAGTTGCGGTGTATGGACACCTGAAAGTTGCTGTTGCTGCTGCTGCTGCTGCTGCTGCTGCGGGCTCCCGCAGCTCGAACAGCAACGCAAGAGGAACAAACATTGTACACTTGCGAGAATACGACGAGGGACATATTTGAACCAGCGTTTTCAAACCGTAATTGCTGCTGCTGCTGCTGCCACCGCCGCTGCTGCTGCTGCTAGAAAGAAGGGGAAGCTGGGAGAGCTGCGCTGCAGCGGGACGCGGTGTCTGTACACCTGCCGGCAACGGTGCGGCCATTGCTGCTGCAGCGCCGCAGCAGCAAGTTGTGCTGTAGTTCAGTGAATAGCGTGGGACGCAAAGTGCAGTTTGGACTCGGCAGCAGCAGCAGCGGCAGCAGCTGCTGCTGCCGCCGCTCCGCCGGCCTCGGGCGGCGCAGCGGCTTCGTCCGCGCCCACGGGGCTGTCCGCTGCAGCAGCAGCAGCAGCAGCAGCAGCAGCGCCCGCTGCCTGCTGCAGAGCTGCGTTGTTGCTGCAGGGGCTGGAGCTGAGGGGGCTGGTCTCGCTGGCGCCGAGGGAGAGGGAGTTGCAGGGGCTGCTGCTGCTGCTGCTGCTGCTGCGGCCGTTCCTGCTGCTGCTGCTGCCCGTGAGGCCGCAGACCGTGGAAGCCAAGGAGGCCGGCAGCACGGGGGCCCTCACCTGCCTGGCGGGGAGCGCGGGGTTGCTGCTGCTGCTGCTGCGGGAGAGGGAGGCGAGGCCGAGGACGGCAGCGGCGACAGCCCTTTGCTGCTGCTGCTGCTGCTGCTGCTGCAGCTGCTGCTTCTTCTTGCCCCGCAGCCGCTTCAACGGCGCCTCGCCACCCCGGCTCTCCGCCAGCAGCCGGAATGTACTCAGGTGGTGTCTGTACACCTGCTTCGCATACTCTGCAACAATTGCGTCTCCTTCGGGGCCCCGTGGGGCCCCACACTTGTTGCAGCGGAAGCGGCGGGGGAAGTTGACGTTGCTGCAGCTTCTGCAGAGCCAGTTGCCGTTGCGCCCGCGCACCGGGTTTGCTGCTGCTGCTGCTGCTGCGCCCCCCTCCCCGGGGGGCCCCCAGGGGGCCCCCCCCCCCCGCTGCGCCTGCTGCTCCAGGCAGCACATTGGGTCGCCATAAATCTTCAAAAACGATGAGGGGTTTCGAAACTCGTCAGGATGCGCCAACATCGTGGGGGCAGCAAAGTTCGGGCCGCCCACACCTGCAGCAGCAGC
>NW_013542870.1:546658-557453 GCF_000499545.2 Eimeria tenella
CAGCAGCAGCAGCAGCTGCTGCTGCTGCTGCTGCTCACCCTGTAGCCATGAGAGGAAGTTTTTGCCTGTTTCATTCTTGGCGTTGGGTCGAGTCAAAGCGAGAGCAGCACATAAAATGTCTGCTGCTCTATTTGCTGCTGCTTCAGCAGAAAGTCCCTGCTGCTGCAGCTCCTCCAGCAGCCCGTCGCGCAGCTCCCGGGCCTTTAGCGCCAGCTGCAGCACGACCCCAGCAGCAAGAGCACCAAAGCTCCCAGCAGCAGCAAAGCTCCCAGCAACAGCAGCAACCTCCTGGCAGCAGCAAAGTTCCCAGCAGCACCAACAACACTTACCGCAACGGCTGTTGTTCCCTGGAGGGCTCCTGCTGCTGGATCTCCCAGGCCGTCGAGCTGCTGCTGCTGCTGCTGCTGCGGCTGCTGCTGCAGCGCAGCAACTCCTGGGGACTCAATGGAGAAAGCCGTACCCTGAGGAGTGCGGCAGTCGCTGCTGCTGGTGGGGGTTACATCCCCGGAGGTGTAGTGGCTGAATCTGCTGCTGCCGATGCCGCCTCCCAGTTGCTGCTGCTGCTGCTGCTGCTGCTGCCAATCCTGCTGCTGCGGGGAGCTCTCCCCCGAGGCCGGCCCCAAACCTTCTAGCGCATTGCGCATAAGAGCGTCAAGCTGCTTCTGCAGGCTGAGAGCCTCTCCGAAGTCAATCCATTGCTGCTGCTGCTGCTGCTGCTGCTGCTGTTGCTGCTGCTGCTGTTCCACAGCGCTGCGTCCAAGGCCCCCCACTCGGCGGCTCGGCGCAGCCAGTTGCTGCTGGCCGTTCGTTTGCTGCTGCTGCAGCTGCTGCTTCTCAGGCGCTTGCTGCTGCGGCCTGTGTTGGTTCCTCTTGTGCAGGGTCCGGCTGGAGGTGGCCTGCTGCTGCTGCTGCTGCTGCCTGCTGCTGCTGCTGCAGCGGCTGCACCCGCGAGAGCCTCCCACGCCCTGCGTCTGGCAAAGACACGTCAGAGGATAGTCAGGGGTGTTTCTTGAGGGGCCCCCACCAGCAACATCAGCTTCCTGCAGCAGCAGCAGCTGCTGCTGCTGCTGCGCCTCTTCCTGCTGCTGCTGCTGCGGGGCAAATAAGACAGGGGACTCAGCCAGTTGCTTCAGCGCCCGCAGCAGATCGGCCTCTGTAACTACTCCAAGCTGTCTCTGCATGGCGTCGAGGTCCTGCTGCTTCTGCTGCTGCTGCTGCTGCTGCTGCGGCTCACTACCAGCAGTCAGGCATTGTGGCTGCTGCCGCTGCTGCTGCTGCTGCGAGGGGAGCAGAAGCGCTCGCCGGATGTCTTTGAGAGGGAGGTGGGGCAGCGACGGCTTTGGCATTCTCACCTGCTGCTGCTGCTGCTGCCGCTGCTGCTGCTAATGGGGCTGCTGCTGCTGCTGCTAATGGGGTTGCTGCTATTAAATTTGCAGCGAGGAGACGTGGCTAAGGGACCCACAAATGGCATATGCCTCCACACCTGCAGGAGAAACAACAAGAAACTGCGTCGATTGTGCTGCTGCTGCTGCTGCAGCTGCTGCAGCTGCTGGGAGACGGACAGCAGAAAGGAAAATACACAAAAGAGTTGAGAAAACTAGCAGAAGGGGGCAGCACAGCAGCAGCAGCAAGAGCAGCAGCAGGAGCAGCAGGCCTGGGGGGCGGGGCAGGGACCGCAGCAACAAGTCTTATCCCCTTGCTGCGCTGCAGCTGCTGCAGCTGCTGTGTGTTGCTGCTATATTAGTGCTGCTGAGGGAAATGGCACAAGGAGCAAACTGCCGCTGCCGCTGCTGCTGCTGCTGCTGCAGGCGCAGCCGGGAGCTTGTCTTCGCGCAGCAACTGCCGCTGGCGCTGCTGCTGCTGCTGCTGCTGCTGCTGCCCGGACAAAGACAAAGGGAGAAGCAAAAGACAAGCTTTGTGTGTCTAACACGCACTGCGTGGCTCGAGGTGTTCGTACACTAGCAGCAACTTACCTAGGGCCTGCAGCAGCAGCTGGGGCTGTTGCTGCTGCTGCTGCTGCTGCTGGGGGCGCCCGGCTGGGGGGAGCCAACCCTATGGACCACCTAGCTGCTGCTGCTGCTGCGCCTGCTGCTGCTGCTTATTTGAGACAGAAAGAGACAGAATAGAAACGAAATGCTGCTGAGCTATTCGTGCCAGGCAGGGAGACAGTGAGGTGTATTTGCAGTTGCAGCACGCACGCTGACACACGCCGCTGCTGCTGCTGCTGCTGCTGCTGCTGCTGCTGTCGATGGCTGCTGCTGCCACTGCGTTGGGCGAATCGGGCGGCCCTAGGAAGACACACACAAACTGAAAAGACCTAAAACCATAAAACAAAAAAATATAAGAAATAAAAATGCATAAGGGAGCAGCAGGCGCTGCATTAGCTGCTGCCGCGGGGTGTGCCGTGCTGCTGCTGCGGAGGGAGACAAGGGGCTGATGCTGCTGCCGGTGCTGCTGCTCCTGCTGCTGCCTCTGCTGCTGCTTGTCCCTGTCCCTATCTCTCCCCCAGATTGTGTGTTAATGATGCCAGCTGCTTCTCTCCCGCCTATTCCCTGCGCCGCGCTTAGTTTGCGGCCCAGCACGCCAAACCCTAAACCCTAAACCCTAAACCCTAGACCCTAAGCCCTAGTTCCAGCCCGCCCCGCGGCCGTCTCGCCAGCCTCGCAGCAGCAGCAGCAACTGGGGATCGTCTCCAGCCGATCCCGCAGTTGTTCACAAGTCTCTCTTGGGCTGTGGGGCGCAGCAGCAGCTAGCCGGGGTGTACGTACACCCGAACCCAGATAGGGCCTCACACCCCACACGCGTGAGGGTCACTTCTGCTGCAGCTTGGCTGCGGGACCCCACACCTTCCTGCCTGCGAGCAGCGGCAAGCAGCAGGAGCAGCAGCAGCGGCTCCCGCTGCTGCTGCTGCTGCTGCTCCGCGTGTGGAGTCGGCACGCGGCCGCGGCAACAAAACGGTGCCCCTGTGGGGTGTACGTACACCCCACAGGGGGGCCCCAGTGACCTTTGGGGAGAACTAGCTGCAGCTTTGAAAGCTCAGTAGCTTCTCTGAAACACTATGCAGCAGCAGCAGCGGTAGGCGCTGTCTTTGCTGCTGCGGCACTGAGAGAGTCTGTTACGGCACAGAGACCCTGTGATTAGCTGTACTGGCTAGCTGCAGGACTAACTGCAGCAGCTAGCCCAAGCTGCAGCGCAAGTGCAGCAGCAAGCCCAGCTAGCTGCAGCACAAGTGCAGCAGCTAGCTCAGCTAGCTGCAGCACAAGTGTAGCAGCTAGCTCAGGTAGCTGCAGTGACTAGCCAAAATAGCAAGCTAGCCGTAGGGACAAGCTGTGCTGGTTAGCCTCCTAGCTGCAGCGGCTGGCTAGCTGCTGCAGCGGCTGGCCAGCTGCTGCAGCGGCTGGCTAGCTGTTGCAGCGGCTAGCTAGCTGCGGCTAGCAAGCTGTTGCAGCGGCTAGCTAGCTGTTGTAGCGGCTACCTAGCTCCTGCCGCGGCTAGCACGCTGTTGCACCTGCTAGCCAGTTGCTGCAGTGGCTAGCTGCTGCGTCGGTTAGCTGCAGCGTCGGCTAGCTGGTGCAGTGGCTAGCTGCTGCATCAGCTAGCTGCAGCAGCTAGCTGATGCAGCGGCGAGCTGCCGCTGCAGCTAGCTGCAGGTTGCTAGCTAGCTACCGGGGAAGAACCTGCAGCACAGCAGCCGTGCAGACGTGAGACATAGGCTGCAGCGCGTTGCTGCTGCTGCTCCGCAGCTGCTGTTTGTGCTGCTGCTGCTGCTGCTGAGTCCGCTGCGACCGGGTGACCCAACAGTGTTCTGTTGGGTCACCGACAGCAATCTTTTGTGATTTGTTGCAGCAGCAGCAGCAGCTGCTGCTGCATCAGTTGCAGCAAGAAGCGCAAGTGTAGATAGGCACAAGTGCAGCCCTAGCTGCCCATACACTGCAGCAAACAGGAAGCCGCACTGAAGTGACTTCCGCAGCGCATACAGCTGCTGCTGCTGCTACTGTGCTGCTGCTGCGCTGTCCATATTCTGCTGCTGCTCCTTCACTGCAACGAGTTACGACGGCCTGCTTAAGCTGCTGCAGAGGCAGCAGAAGCCAACGCCACAGCAGCTGCAGAAACCACTGCTGCTGCTGCTGCTGCTATTTCTGTGTAGCTGCCTACACAAACTCCCCGGAGGCAATTCAACTCTAATTATTTGCTGCTTCTTTTTCTGTGCCAGGGCCTTCAGTGCTGGCCAACGGCACGTTGTCCGCTGCAGCAGCAGCAGCAGCAAAGTGCGAGGGGCTGCAGCAAACCCAGAAGCAGCAGCTGCTGCTGCTGCTACTAAAGCTGCAGCTGCTGCTGCAGCTGCTGCAGCGGATTCCCTCCAGTGTGAATGGCTTTGCATGCAGAGGGCCGTGAGGCGTACGTACACTGCAAGGCCCAGCAAGAAACTGCACCAGCCCAAACCCTAAACCCTAAACCCTAAACCCTGAAAGGGACTTCTCAGGACACTATTGGGGCCTTAAGACGCAGCTAGTCGTTGAACAAAGGGTTTGACGCAGTCTGAGTGGCCACACACGCACGCAACCCGTAAACCCGAAACCCTAAACACTAAACCCTAAGCCCCAAACCCTAAACCCTGAACCCCGAATCCCAAACCCTAAATCCCACAGCTTCGTATCGGGACACACCTGAAACATCACTGGACGTTCGAAAAGGTGGCGTGCATTGGGTGCGCCTCTTCCGTCTGAGAACAAACCCTAAACCTAAACCCTAAACCCTAAACCCTAAACTAGCGCTACGCCTGGCCAAAATACCGTAAAGAGCTGCGAAGCTCTGCTTCTGAGCCCTCTCGTTTCGAGTTACTGCGGAGGATCTCGAGTCCTTTATCTAGGGTTTAGGGTTTAGGGTTTGCAGCAGCGAATAACTCACCCTGGGCTAGAGCAGCAGGCGCAGGCGGCTGCTGCGAAGACAGCATCATGCTGCTGCTAGGGGGCAGCCCCGCCCCGGCCTGGACTTGGGCAGCTGCAGCAGCAGCAGCAGCAACAGCAGCAGCAGCAAATGTAACAGCGGCAGCAGCGCTACTGCTGGTAAGCGAAGACAGCGGTAGAAGCGGAGGGTGCTTCTCGCCTCTACAGGCCTTAAACCCTAAACCCTAAACCCTAAACCCTAGACGCTAGCTCCCTGAAGCTTACGGGGAGGCGGCGGCCCGTTAGAAAGTCTGCTTGTTACCGGTTGCTGCCTCATAAGTTGCTGCTGCTGCTGCTGCTGCTGTTGTGGCTGGCGCGCTTGCTGCTGCTGCTGCGCGGGCAGCCGCTGCTGCGGGCCTCCCGAAGTCAGCGAAACGCCCAGCTGCTGCTGCTGCTGCTTGGGCGCTGCCCGCTGCAGCTCCCGCAGGTCCGAGTCAAACATGGCGTCAATGGTGTCAAAGTTAAGGGCTGCAGCAGCAGCAGCAGCAGCAGCAGCAAAGATGGCAGCAGCACGATGTAATTCGGTTGGTAACGCATGGGAGAGGAGAACACGCAATCACGAAAAGGAGCAGCAGCAGCAGCAAAAGCGGCGGCAGCAGCAGAGGCAGAAGCAACAGCAGCAAAGGCAGCAGCATCAGCAAAAGCTGCAAAAGCTGCAGCAGTAACAGCAGCAGCAGAATCTAACCTGCAATTTGCGGGTCCCGCTGCAGCACCGCGGCTGCCTTCTTCAAGGTGTTCAGCTGAGACGTCAGCGCGCGCCTTTCCTCCACAATGTGCGAGGGCTGCAGCAGCAGCAGCAGCAGCAGCAGCAGTGTAGAATACATAGGACAGGCGCTACGACAACCAGAGGCTTCCGCATGCAGCAGCGAAGCAGCAAACAGCGAAAGAAGACAACTGAGCTGCAGGAAATCGAGGAAAGAGAAACAAAAAGTGACAAGCAAGGGATAAGAATTAACGCTGCAGCAGCAGCAGCAGCGGCAGTAGCAGCAGCAGCAGACAAGCACCTCCCCCAGTAGCGATGAAAAGAGCTGCTCGTCGTTCAGTTTGTTATAAAGCTCAAACTGCAACTTGTCCTGCAGCTGCCGAACCAAGAAAAAGCCAATCTTCTTTGGCACCTGCAGCAGCAGCAGCAGCAGCAGAGCAGCAACAGCAGCAGCAGGAATATGCCACGGGTGCTACGCGCGTTTCTCTCTTGAGCTATACGTGCCTCTCTGTGTCTTTTGCTCCTTTACTGTCACTTGCTAGCTGCTCCCCCTCTCCTGTTTGCTGCTGCTCCTGCTGTTGCTGCTGCTGCTGCTGCTGCTGCTGCACTCACTGTGTCCCTGACGTTGTGCAGCACCAGCCCGAAGTAGGCGTCCAGCCGCCGGCGGATCTCCTGGATGAATTGCTCTGACACAGCAACAGCAACAGCAGCAGCAGCAGCAGCAGCGGGAGCAGCAATGAGGACCCTTCGTGGCTGCACTGCTGGTCCACCAGCCAACTATAACACTTCTCACCATCACTGCTGGCAGCAGCAGCAGCAGCAGCAGCAGCCAAAGCAAGAGCAGCTAAACCGGCAGCAGCTGCGCCCGCTACCACAAGAGCAGCACTCGAACGAGCAGCATCGAATAGACAGCATCAGCAGCAACAGCATCATCAGCAGCAACAGCAGCAGCAGCAGCAACAGCAGCAGCAGCAAAAGCAGCAGTAAATTACCGCTGTAGACAGGCCTCTTCTTGTCTTTGCTTGCCCACAAAGTTGACATTTGGTTTTGAACTTGCTGCAGCATTTGCTGCGCCCTCTCGGCGTGAGTGGGCTGCTGCAGCGGCCTGCCGTCGGGGCCAATGCCTAGCTGCTGGTGCTGCTGCAGCAGCTGCTGCTGCTGCTGCAGCTGCTCCAGCGTCAGCTGCTGCTGCGTTATCATCGTGCCGTGGTCCTGCAGATACCTGCAGACGCGATCGCCCAGCAGCAACAGCAGCAGCAACAGCGTCAACAGCAGCACAAACCCCAAGAGCAGCAGCAGCAACCTCATGCAGCAGCAGCAGCAGCGGCAGCATGCCCCTTCACCGCGGCCGACGGTGCAAACGCGCCGCTGCTAGTGCTGCTGCCGCACCAGCACCCGCTGCTGCCGCTGCTGCCGCTGCTGCTGCTGCCGCTGCTGCTGCTGCTCCTGCTGCTGCTGCTCCTGCTGCTGCTGCTACCGCACCAGCACCTGCTGCTGCTGCTGCTGCTGGCTCACCGTTCGTCGTTGGTGAAGAGGTATCCGAGTTCTGCGTCCACGTCGTGCTGCAGAATGTCTCTTGTTGCTTCTTTTTCTCTCAAAAGAATTTCTTGAGAAATTTCCAAAACTCTTTCAGCGAGGGCTGGAAAGCGACAAAACACTCTTTCCGCCACGCGCTGCGAAAGACTCTCCAGCGTCTGCGCCACCCGCTCTGCAGCAGCAGCAGCAGCAGCAGTAGCTGTTGGGGCAGCAGAGTAATTCGGGCAGCAGCAGCAGCTGTTTGAGCAGCAGCAGCAGTAACTGGAGCAGCAGCAGCAGCAGAAACGGAGGGAGCAGCAGCGGCAAAATCAACGCAGCAGCAGCCCTTGCTTCCCCCAGCAGACGCAGCAGCAGCTGCGCCCAACAACCGACAAAAGCACCGCAGCCGCAGCAGCAGCAGCACCGCATCCGTAGGAGCAACACAGCAGCAGCACCCCCACCACCCCAGCAGCAGCAGCACCCCCACCGCCCCAGCAGCAGCAGCACCCCCACCACCTCAGCAGCAGCACCACCACCACCGCAGCAGCAGCAGCAGCAGCAGCAGCACCTAAGCAGTCCATGACGGGGGGCGAGAGCTTCTTGAGGTAGGGGAGAATGAGGTGTTCGAAAGTGTCTGGAGAAGGAAATCCAGGAAGAGATTCTCCTTCATGCAATCGAATTGCATTTTCAATTTGACTGTCCGTTATGTCTTCCGAGATGTTCCGCTCGCAGTACTCCTCTAGCAAGCTCGTGTACTCGTGCCGGATGCACGAACCAATGGTCAGGCACTGGTCCTGCAGCAGCAGCAGCAGCAGCAGCAGCGAGTCGCGCAGCAGCAGCGGCTGCCGCCGGCCGCGGCCAGACGACGAGGCGGCAGCGGCGACGCCAAGGGCTCAAGCAGCAGCAGCACGGCCGCTGGTGACGCCAGCAGCAGCGCACACAGCGGCAGCAGCAGCAGCAGCGGCAGCAGCAGCAGCACCTGGTCGAAGTACTTCTGAAGGCGTTTGTCGTATTTGCCCCTAATGGCACTTTTAATAACTTCCACAAAATCCGTTATGGCCGTCCACAGCAGCTGCGCGCGGTCGCGGGACTCCAGAGGCACTCCCTGCAGCAACAGCAGCAGCAGCAGCAGCAGCAACTGGTTAATTATTATACGTTTGATGGCCCCGCGCAGTCAGAGCCGAGGGCGAAAAGCCCAAAGCGCCAGCAGCAAAGGCCCCAAAGCTTTCTATTGAAAACACCCTTAATTCTCGAAAGCTGCTGCTGCTCCCGCTGCTGCTGCTGGTGCTGGTGCTGGTGCTGCTGCTGCGGGCGTCCCACCTCGCCGAGCTCCTGGATGCGGGTCTGGACAGTCCTGGCCTTGGTTTGGATTTCTTTTCGGATTTCGGGAAGAACATGTTTGATGTGGAGAAAAAGAACTCTTGTGAGTTTTTCAACTAAAGAAGGAATGCCCCAGTACTGCTGTCCCATGTGTCCATACACCCCGTGGCTCTTGAAGTACTGCCGCTCTTCTTCCAGACACCGCTGCACACTTTTCCCCGCCTTTATGTCCGCCTGCGAGCGGTTTTTCACGCCTGCAGCAGCAGCAGCAGCGAGGGCGGCTGTCACCAGCAGCAGCAGCAGCAGCGGCAAGAGCAGCACTGCAGCGGCAGCAGTAGCGGCACTGCAGTAGCACCAACACTGCAGCAGCAGCACCACCACCACCACCACGACCACAACAGCAGCAGCAGCAGCAGCAGCAGCTGGCCTGTGTATCCGAGTCTGAGGGGAATCTCTTCTCCCAGCAGCATTTTGCATGCATCAGTTCCGCTGTCCATTAAATCCACTTTTGTAATAACTCCAATTGTACGTACACCCCGCGGGTCTACGCGGCGGGCCAGCTGCAGCGCGTCGGAAGTGGACATATCTGGCGGAAAAAGCCAAAAAGAAGTTCATTTTGTTTCTATTTTTCATTTAATTGTCTTCAGTGAACTCAATTTTTGTTTACTTCAACTTTTAACTCCACTAAAAGCGAAAGAGCGAAAAAATTCACACTCCAACAGACCGCCCGCACAGCTGTCTGTACACCTTTAGCTCCTTTATGTCGGCAGTTTAATCCAAATAATTAATTCAATTAGTCAATTTAATTAATCAATTAAATTAATCAGTTCAATTAACTAATTTAGGCATTTGATTCAGCTGATTTGTTGCTGCCGAATGACGCACCCGCGTTTGCAGGCAAAACCGCCAAGATGATTGTCCGCGGGTCCGCTGCGTATCTGCAGCAAACAGCAGCAGCAGCAGCAGCAACAACAGCAGCAGCAAAATGAGCAGCAGGTCAAACACCCCCAGAAAAATGCCGCCGCCGAGGCATCCGTTGGGGGCCCCACAACCCCCTTATCAATAAAGCAGCAGCAGCAGCAACAACAAAGCACCCTTACATATCCACTTGAATTAAACAGGCACCAACAAATTAGCATTCCAACACAAGACCGTTCTGAAAAGAAGCTAGGGGCCCCCCAAAGCCCCCCGCGAGCCCCTAGGGGCCCCCCAGGGGGCCCCCGGGGGGCCCCTGGGGGGCCCCTGGGGGCCCCTGGAAAGGGTACTTGCCTGAGGGCCATTTGCCTGGTGAGGGCCTCGATGTCGTCGGACTGGTCGCTGCCTTTGAGGGGCACTCGAGTGATTCCGGGAAGGTCAATTAAGGACAAGTCGGGGCACCTGGTGGCGTAGACGGTGAGGACTATGGGCGAGTCCACTATGCCTTTGTTCTTTCCTGCAGCAGCAGCAGCAGCAGCAGCAGCAGCGGCAGCAGCAGCAGCAGCGGCGCCGGGGGAGGGGGAGGCGTAATGCGGGGCTGCGGCTGCGCGCACAGCTCCGGGTGCGCAGGGCGGGAGCGGGGAGGAGGCGGAGAGGTGGTGCCGCAGCAGCAAAACACGGTAAGCAGCAGCAGCAGCAGCAGCAGCAGCAGCAGCAGCAGCAAAGGCTCTGACCTGCGACCTCGTCCGTGAGGCGCTCTATTTCTCTCCGGACTTCGTCGAAGTTTCTAAACTTCTTGTCTTTTGCAGAGTCAAAAACCGCAAAGGCTTCCTCCGGAGAGTGCTCAGCTGCAGCAGCAGCAGCAGCAGCAGCAAGAGCAGCAGCAGCGGCGAGTCCACGCATGGAAAGCAGCGTCGAGCGAGCCCCCTCGCAGCGTGCGGCAGCGGCAGCACCCGCAGTAGCTGCCGCAACCTGCACCTGCACCTGCTGCTGCTGCTACCGCTGCTGCTGCTGCCGCTGCTGCTGCTGCTGCTGCTGCGGGCAGTGGGGTGTACGTACACTCGGGAAGATGCACCAGCCGCAGCTCCAGCGGCCTGCGGGTGACGACGCCGTCGCCTCTGGGCAGAAAGTCCACCCCCACAATTGCCTCCAACACAGAGCTTTTCCCTGCAGCAGCAGCAGGAGCAGCAGCGGCAGCAGCAGCAGCAGCAGCAGCGGATTAGCTTCAAGGTGTCGCCCGCAGGGGCTCAGGAAGCGAAGTATAGAGACCACTGCAGCGGCCGCTTCGCTACTGCTGCTGCAGCTGCTGCTGCCAACAGCAGCAGCAGGGAGGCATGCGGAGCGCGAGTGGCGCTCGCGTGTCTGCTGGTGCTGCAGCAGCAGCAGACACGCGAGC
>NW_013542870.1:557553-569832 GCF_000499545.2 Eimeria tenella
GCGGCGGCGGCAGCAGCTGCTGCTGCTGCAGCCGCTGCTGCTGCTGCTGCTGCTGCAGAAGGGGCGTACCACCACGTTGATGAGCTTGCGCAGCTGGTGGTACATCTGGGACTCGAGTTTGCTGCCGTCGCCGCTGGCAGTGCTGGCAGTCTCGGAGGCCATTTGGGGGCCGCTGAGGTGTTCCATTGTGGTGCAGGAGCAGCAGAAGTCAAGGGCAAGAGGCAGCGGCGCTGCAGCAGCAGCAGCAGCGCAGCAGCAGCAGCAGCGGCAGCGGCAGCAGCAGGCGCCGCAGCGAGCCGCCGCAGCACAACGACGGGCACAAAGACTGCAGAGGCGCCGCAGCGCCGAAGACAACTCAGAAATTCAAAAAAAAGAACAAGTCGGAAGTAAGAAAGAAAGAAGATGACACGGGAAGCAGCAGCAGACGCAGGCTGTGAGCAGCAGCCGGCGCGCAGCCGCGAGGCGCCAAAAGTAAATAAACAAAAGGAAAAACAAATGCCTCTTCAACCCTTTTGACTTTTTTTAATTCTGCACAAAAAGACAAATTCAATTTCTCCCCTGACACCGCAATCTTCGCGAGCTGTCCGTACACCGCAGCGCTGAACGCAGCAGGCGCCTCTGCTGCTCTCACTCCACTTATTTAAAACTTGTCTGCAGCAAAAGGCCAGCTATCTTTTGCGTCTTTTTTAATTCATTTGACTTCCTTTTCTTATTCGTCTTGGCCTCCACCATTATTTTAGTTTGCTGGCCGGCGGTCTCAGCAGCAGCAGCAGCAGTGCAGCAGGCGATGCTCTCATGCAGCCGAGGCTGCAGCCGCTCGCGTTTGACTAACACTTCATTTTATTATTTCGCAGAAATATATTCCACTTTACTTGTTTTCAAATTTAGTCTCAAGCGAGACCCGCCAATAACAAGAGCCTGCTGCTGCTGCTGCTGCTGCTGGCAGCCCGCTACAGCGGCTCGGCTGTCTTGGCAAAATCACCCCACTGCAGCCACGACACAACTAGCCCGCAGTCCTGCTGCTGCTGCTGACTCGCTGCTGCTGCCCTGTTGCTGCTGCTTTGCTGCTGCCGCTGCTTTGCTGCTGCTGCCTCGCTTCCGCTGCCTCAGACCATTTAAGAGAAGCAGCTTGAGGACTCTCGCTGCTGCGCTGCTTCCAACAGAGCGCCGTCGCCTGCAGCCCTGCTGCAGCTGCCGCTGCAACAGCAGCAGCTGCAGCAGCAGCAGCTGCTGCAGCAGGCCTTCTTCTGCCGCTGTGTCTGCAGCATTAGATGTAGCAGCAGCAGCAGCAGCGAGTGCATGCGCAGCCGCAGCAAACAAGCTCCTGCGCAGCAGCAGCTACAAACAAACTAGACGGCCAAAAAGAAGCAGCAAATAGAAAAACAAAACCAACAGACTTGTGCTGCTGCTGGGGCTGTCCTGTGGGGTCTCCCCACTGGGCAGGCCTAGGGTTTAGGGTTTATGGCTTAGGCTGCAGCAAACTGTGGAGCGCTGCTGGCGGCCTCAAGTAAAAGCCGCAGCAGCAGCAGCAGCAACAGCAGCAGCAGCACCAGCAGCAGCGCGGCAGCAGCAAAGCTCAGGACAGGAGGGGCCTTCACTCTTCACAGCCGCAGAGCCATGCCAAGGCTGTGGAGCAGCAGGAACAACTGCAACAGGTAGCAGCTGCTGCTGCAGCAGCAGGCAACAGCTGCGGCTGCTGCAGCAGGCAGCAGCTGCTGCTAAGCAGCTGGTGCAGCAGCAACAGCAGTTCTATATCTCAGTTGAAGGGCAGCAGCAGCAAAGAGCCAGCACCCCGAGATTATGATCGGCAGCAAAAGAATGTTGGGCCCCGGAAGCAGCAGCAGCAGCAGCAAAGAACAGAAAACTAAAAACAAAAAAAGGAAAGTAATAATACAAAATGGGGCCATCTTGGAGTGCACAGACACTGCAGCGCAGCGCTCTTGCTGCTGGCTGCTGCGGCCCGAGAATGAGGTGTACGTACACCTGAGGAGTGAAGTGCGAGTGCCCACCAGCAGCAGCAGCAGCTGCTGCTGCTGCTGCAGCTGTAGCTGCTGCTGCTGCTGTTGCCGCTCCTTGTGGGCACGGTGCAAAAAAAGCTGCGAGCTGATCGCCCGGAGGCAGCGGCTGCAGCAGCAGCATCAGCAGCAAAAACGGCAGCAATGACAGCAGCAAAAACGGCAGCAGCAGCTGCTGCTGCTGCTGCTCAAACCCCTCAGCGGTGTGCTGCAGCGGAAAAGCAGGCTGCTGCAGCAAAAGCTGCTGCTACATCTGCTGTTTCGTTTCCAATCGCTCTAACGGAGCGGAGCGCTGCTGCTCCAGCTCCTGCTGCTGCTGCTGCTGCTCTTTTTCATGTTGCTGCCGCGGCGGCAGAGACTTCTGCTGCTGCAGCGGCTCGCCGATAGCCAAATCTTCAGCAGCAAGAGGCCCCTCAGCTTCTGTGGCTTGCGGAAGATGTAGATACACCTCATGGCCCCGTCGTCGCTGCAGCGGCAGCAGCTGCTGCTGCTGCTGCTGCTGCTGCTCTTGCTGCTGCTGCTGCTGTTGTTGCTGCTGCTGCTTTTCTTCTGCAGTTAGCTGCTGCAGCTCAACTGCTGCTTCTCCCGGCCGCCCACGAGGTCTCAAGGGACTTGCGAAAAAGGGCGTCAGGTAGCTGTACATACACCCCAGCAGCAGCAGCCCCAAACCCTAAAGCCTAAACCCTCAACCCTAGGCATCTGGGTTAACTGAAGAAACCCTAACAAATGGGAAGACAAGACAAAAGCTTCGCCCTAAACCCTAGGCGCGAAACCCTTCTGCTAGAAAAGAAACCCTAATTCTGAGCCTTAAACCCTAGTTGTAGGCCAAAACCCTGAACCGTGATTGTGAACCCCAAACCCTAAACCCTGATTCTGAACCCTAAACCCTAAACCCTAAACCGCTTTTCTTAAGACACACTTCCGATCCAGCAGACGCAGCCGTCGCCGCAGGTATTCGCAGCAGTTGTTTTTACACCAGACGCTCCTCTGCTGCTGCTGCTGCTGCTGGTTGGTCAGCTCTGCTGAGCCGCTGCTGCTGCTGCTGCTGCTGTGCAGCGGCAGCTCCCCAGTAGCAGCAGCTCCGTCACCTTCAAAGTCGTCCGCGAAAACCCCCAGAGGCCTCAGTGCGAACAACAGCGCCGGTGCTGTACCAAAAACGCCCAAACCCTAAACCCTAAACCCTAAACCCTAGCTCTTGAAGTTGCCTTCTCCGCAAAATAACGCCCAGAAGGAGGGCGGACGAATCAAGAGCCAGTGCGCCCCTGCCTCCCACGCTGAAGCCCTACAAACCCTAAACCCTAAACCCTAAACCCTAATCTTACTCAACAGAAGCACTGACGACAGACACACCACTAAAGTGAACGTCAGGATGGCCTGTCCCTCTCGGCCCCCAAAGTCATGCTGAGCCCTTTCCGCCAGCGCAAAGGCTGCACGCAAAAACCCTAAACCCTAAACCCTAAACCCTAGCTCCCAACCAGAGCCCAAGACCCCAAACTTCGGGCCAAAACGAAAGCCAAGGTCCTAAACCCTAAACCCTAGATCATGAGCTGGCACGGCAATGAGGCGGGGCGAAGGAACACCCACGCAGTCCCTCCTTCACTGGGGTCTAGGGTCTAGGGTTTAGGGTTTAGGGTTTAGGGTTTGTGCCCACCGACTGTCCCCCTCAGCCCGCAGAGAGCCACCGCGTGCTGCTCCTTCAAAGACAGCCGCTTGCGGCCTCTAAAGAAGTTCATCAGGAAGCAAGTTAAGTACACGCTCAGCGCCCTGCAAACCCCCAAACCCTAAACCCTAAACCCTAAACCCTTAACTCGACTCCAGTCGGTGAGGGCTCAAGTGCGTAGCTACAGGGGACGGATTTCTGCGGTCAAAATCGACTTGTGCTCCGGTTGAGGGCTTGAGTCCCGTCTAGGGTTTAGGGTTTAGGGTTTGGGGCACCGTGCGGCTACAACTGCAGCAGCGCCGCCCGTAAGAAACAAAAAGGCTTCTTTGAGTGGCAGCAAATCGAAAGAAAAGGGGGCGAGGCCAAGAAAGACAAAGGAGAGGCATTCCGACAGCAGCGCGAGCGACCCAAAAACCGCTGCGACGCAAACCCTAAACCCTAAACCCTAGACCCTAAACCCCAAGTCTTTGGACCGGAACTCTCGAGGCCACGCGCAGACGCCAGCAGCCAAAGGCTCGCGACAGCAGCCTTGCCAGCGAACCACGGAGAGCGAACACCGAGAGCGAACACCGGGGATAGAGCTAGGGTTTAGGGTTTAGGGGTTTAGGGTTTAGGGTCTACCTACATCGCGCAGCAACTTGCGCTCGTTGTGAGAGATTCATAAAAGCATATTTCCCCATCGACACTCCACAGAAGCATATGGAGACAATCCCGCTGAAGCCGCAGCCCTGAGGCACTCCCGCAGACCCTAAACCCTAAACCCTAAACCCTAAACCCTAAGCTTAGGGGCTAGACCCTAGGCCCTCCAGGCTGTAAATCCATCATTTTGAAGCTCGTCGCCGGACAGCGCAGACAGACCTGAAAAGGGCCTTTAGAGGATGCGAGGGTTAAGGGTTTAGGGTTTAGGGTTTGAGGGTTTCGTACGTCAGCGATGAGAAAAGCCAACCAGGGGAAAAGCATCAGCAGCGCCACTTCCAAAGTGGCATCTTCTCGGTTCCAGTCGATGTGCTTGTAGACCTGCCCAAAACCGTAAACCCTAAACTTAAACCCTAAACCCTAGAACTTAAATTCTGAGGCCAAGACGCTAGGCCGTCTCAGCTCTGGCTGGGGCGCTTCTTCGTGCCAAAAAAGACAGCAGGCGGAGCAGCAGCAACAGCAGCAGCAGCAGCAACAGCAGCAGCAGCAAGCTTTCACAAGGAGCAGCAGCCTGCGGACAATTGGCGCGAGCTGCAAGGGCATGCGCAGCAGCAGCAGGACACAGCATTAGCCTTAGCAGCAAGCAGCACGACGAGCAGCGCACAGCAGCAGCAGCAGCAGCAGCAGCAGCAACCCACGGAAACCAGCAGCAAAAGCAGCAGCACGAAAGCACGACAGAGAGCCACTGCAGCAGCTGCACGACACAGCAGAAGCAGCAGCAGCGCACAACAGCAGCAGCAGCAGCACTGCTGCTGCTGCTGCACAGCACAGCAGCAGCAGCAGCAGCAGCGTACAAGAGCAGCAGCAGCGCCGGTGAGCAGCCCAATGGCCGTGGAGGCCGCGAAGGTGCAGAGAAAAGCAGCAGCAGCAGCAGCAAATCCTGTTTCTCTTTCTCCGTCAGCAATTGCGCGGTACATCACCAGAGTCACTGCGTCGTTCAACAGGCTTTCTCCAAACACCTGAACGCCAGCACCCACTGCTGCTGCTGCTGCGACTGCTGCTGCTGCTGCTGCTGCTGCTGTGGCTGCGGCCGCTGCTGCTGCTGCGGCTGCGGCCGCTGGTTTTTGGCTACTGAGGGGGCTTGCAGCCTGGGAACGGCGGGGGTCGCGTACGACCCGCTCCCGAGCGTGCTAGGGTTTAGGGTTTAGGGTTTAGGGTTTACGAGGACGTGTATGAGCATTTTGGCCCGCAGGTCTCTGAAGGCACTCAAAACCGCCACAGGATCTGTTGAAGAGATCAGAGCGCCCACGGCGAAGGCCCGGCGGGGGCTGAAAGACACGCCTGGCAGCAGCAAACCTGCAGCAGCAGCAGCAGCAGCAGTAGCAGGGGCAGGTGCAGCAGCGGCGAGAGAGCACGCGCGGCGCGCGAACTGTGCCGCCAGAAGCAGCAGAAGCGGCTGCTGCAGCGGCAAAAGCAGCAGCAGCAGCCGCAGCAGGCAGGCCGCTCCACCAGCAGCAACGCTCGCATGAAACAGTAGCACCAGCAGCAGCAGCAGCAGCAGCAGCAACGCCGGCAGAGGCACACCCAGACTACCATCCTGAGGAACTGCAGCACCACAACCAGCAGCAACAGCATCACCACCAGCAGCAGCAGCAGCAGCAGCAGCAACGCCGGCAGAGGCACACCCAGACTACCATCCTGAGGAACTGCAGCACCACAACCAGCAGCAACAGCATCACCACCAGCAGCAGCAGCACCATCAGCAGCAGCACCATCTCCGTCGCCACCAGCAGCACAATCAGCAGCAGCACCATCAGCAGCAGCAGCAGCACCATCATCATCATCGTCATCAGCAGCACCATAATCATCGTCACCAACATCAGCAGCAGCACCACCACCAGCATCAGCAGCAGCATCACCATCATCAGCATCCTGATTACCAGCAGCAGCAGCAGCAGCAGCAGCAGCAGCAGCAGCAAACCTGCGCCCAGCATGTGGGTGCCAATGAGCAAAGTGCTGCAGACTGTGGCGCCCACAGCGAGCCACAAAACGCCTCCGAAGTTTTCCGCAAAGACGCAGCCAAAGGGCCGCTGCACCAGCTCCAAACCACTGAAAAAACAAACCCTAAACCCTAAACACTAAACCCTAAACCCTAAACCCTAAGTACTCTCTAAACCCTCGGCGTTAAACCCTAGACGCTGAGCTCGAAAGCCTAGGTCGCAAAAGCTAAACACAAATGCTTTAATTCTAGGCCTGGGCACCTGAAAGTAGACTCTAAACCCTAAACCCTAAACCCTAAACCCTCAGGGGGCCCTTAGCACAGTTCATGAGCCGTCTTTACGGGTTTTACAGCTGCAAGGCCAGCGGCTAGGGTTTAGGGTTTGAAGCAAAGATAAGGGTTTGTAAGATTAAACTTAGGGCTCAGGGTTTACGAGTTTGGGGCTTAGGGTTTAGGGTTTAGGAATTAGGGTTTAGTGCTTGGAACTCTGATTCTGAGCAAACTAGGGTCTAGGGTTTGCTGTGCAGCGCCGGAGTTTGAGGCTTTGCTTCTATGCCTAAAGAACTGTGTTTTAGGGTTTAGGGTTTAGGGTCTAGGGTTTAGAAGTTACCCCTGGAAAACAATTGGAGGGAGCAGCAGCACAAAGAAGACTTCTTCCTTGAGAGCCAAAATGCTTCTGAAGCTGCTGCTGCTGTGCTGCTGCTGCTGCTGCAGCAGCGCCCCCAGCAGCACGCCGAGGAGTGTAGCCACCAAAGGGACCTGCAGCAGTAGCTGCTGCATGCGCCTAGCAGCAAGAGATATAAACAAAGCAGCAGCAACGACCAGCAGCAGCAGCAGCAAACCCACGGACATAACCACCTCTTTCTCGCTGCTGCTGAGGATGTCCCCAGCCTCGCCTTCCCAGCTGCTGCTGCTGCTGCCGTTGCTGCTGCCGCTGCTGCTGTTGCTGTTGCTGCTGCTGCTGCCTTCATCATTTTCGCTGCTGCCACGTGTGTCCGCATTGTTGTCCGTGCTGCTGCTGCTCCGGCTACCATCGGTGCCCCCGATGCTGCTGCTGCTGCTGTTGCTGCTGTTGCTGGCTTCGTCGTTGTTGTTGTTACTGGGCTCTTCGGCGTAGTCTAGACGCCGAGGCGGCAGCGGCAAGCCTAAGCGTGCTGTCGTTTGTGCTGCTGCTGCTGCTGCTGCTGTTGTTGCTGCTGTTGCTGCACTGGGAGGTCCCACCGTGTCCGACCCCGAAGAGGCCAGAAGTGCATTAGGGGCATTAAGCAGCAGCAGAACTAGCAGCAGCACTTTGGTAGCCATGGTCAACAGCAGCAGCAGCAGCTGCTGCCGCCGCTGCTGCTGCTGCTGCTGCTGCGACTGGGTGGGAAAACAAGGAGTCTACGGAAGCCGGTCTGGTAATTAAAAAAAGCGTTTGGGGTTCAGGGTTTAGGGTTTGGGGTTTAGCGTCTTTCGCTGCGTTGACCTGCAGCCAGCAGCGTCGGCAGTGAGCCCCTGATATACTCAAGTTGCTGCTGCTGCAGCTGCTGCTGCTTCTGCTGCTGATGCTGATGTGTCTACAGCACCAATGACTAAAAAATGTATTATTAATTCAGTAATGGCAGCAGCACCAAAGATGCTTTATCTGGCTTGTTGCTGCTGCAGCAGACAGGGGCCCCTTGCCAAGGCGTGTTGCTGCTGGTGGGGCCCCCAGAGCAGCAGCTGCTGCAGCAACTCCGCAGCTCCAGCAGCAGCAGCAGCAGAGCTGCCAGCATGTGGGGCTGGCGATCAGAGATCTTTGCAGCTTCTAATTTTGTCTTTGGGACTTCTGCAGAAAATAATCAAGCAGATAAGCCTGTTGCTGCTGCTGTTGCTACCTCAGCTGCTGCTGCTGTTGCTGCTGCTGCGACCTCCCCGTTGCCGCCGACATCGACGTGGGGTGTCTGCAGGCTTGACCTGAGGCTTTAGGGTTTAGGGTTTAGGGTTTAGGGTTTCTGTAGGGAGAGGAGGGCGTTTATTCGCTTTCCACGGACAAGCCGTGCGTGTCCCTCGAGGTTTAGGGTTTAGGGTTTAGGGTTTAGCACCCAAGATGGTGTCTCGACAATGTAGGGTGGTGCTGCTGCTGGCAGCAGCAGCAGCAGCAACTCAACAAGCAGCAGCTTTTGCTTTTTCCCAAACGACTCAGGTCTTGCGGGTGAGGCTATGTTGCTGCTGCTGCTGCATCTGTCGCTGCTGCTCCTTTCGCCGCTGCTGCTGCTGCCTATTTCGCTGCTGTTGTCTGCGTAGTCCAGCCTCTGCTGGAGCCTAACTAAGTTGCTGCTGCTGCAGAGTGTGACGCCGCTGTCCTCCGCTGCTGAAGCCGTGAGGCCCCACGCTGCTTCTTCTTCCACAGCCGCGGGTAAGCAGCAGCGGCAGCAGCAGCAGCACTAGCAGCAGCAGCAGCAATGCCAGGAGCGGTGGTAGCAGCAGCAGCAGAAGTAGCCATCCTTGCGGGTCTGGGCCTGAGCAGTTTGTGCTGTGTCTGCGGACGCTGTGCTGCAGCCACCGCAGCAGCAGCCAGCAGCAGCAGCAGCAGCAGCAGCCAGCACTCGCTTGACGGCGAGTTCATCTCGGGGCCGCTGCAGCCTTTAAGGGGAATGGTGCTGCTGCAGAAGTTGGAGGCCGACGTGAAGACAAAGGGGGGGCTGCTGCTGCCCACGGAAGTAGGACTTTGCTGCTGCTGCTGCTGCGCTGCTGCTGCTGCTGTGCTGCTGCTGCTCAGTTCTCTTGCTGGTTGCTTGCTGCGTCTTCGCTGCTGCTGCTGCTGTGCTTGCGTTGCTGTTGATTGTTGCTGCTCTCTGTCTCTCAGCTTGCTCCTGCTGCTGCTGCGTCTGTGTGGGAAGAGGCCGTTGCTGCTTCTGCTGCTGCCGCTGCTGCTGCTGCACTTTAAGGATCCTGTGCGGCTGCTGTTTTGCTGCAGTCCCGTCAAGAGAAAGTGCTCGGCCGCGTGCTTGCTACAGGCCCTGGGGAGCTGCATCAAGAGACCGGGTCTGCTGCTGCTGCTGTTGCTGCTGCTGCTTTTCCTCCTGATCCTGTTGTTGTTGCTCTTGCTGCTGCTGTCCTTCTGCTCTGCCTATGTGCTGCTGCTGCGCACTATGCCGCGCAACGTGTCGCTGCTGCTGCTTCATTTCCAGCTGCTGCTTCTGCTGCCTAACTACTGCTGCTGCTCGTGCTGCTGCTGCTGCTGCTGCTGCTGCTGCACCGCCGCGGCTGAGCGTGACACACGCGTTGTGGGTGTCGCTGGTATGGTATTGGGCGGGAGATAAACAGCCCGGGGCCTTTTGCTGCAGTTGCTGCTGCTGCTGCTACAGCGAGGCCTTCTCTGTGCTGCAGAGAAAGGGCAACATGCTGCTGCTGCTGCTGCTGCTGGGCTGTCGTGTGTAGGGGCGGTGCCTCTCTGCGGCTGCTGCGCAGCAGCCCTTGCTGCAGCAGCAAGGACCCCATCGAAGCAACATCCACAAGAGCTGGCTGTAGTTTATTCTTGCTGCTGCTGCTGCTGTTTGCTGCTGCTGCTGCAGGAAACGCATTGCCTGCGCAGTCAAGGAAGGCGACATCGTTGTCTACCCAAAGCACTCTGGAGAGGCAGTCAGCCCATTGCTGCTGCTGTTGCTTCTGCTGCTGCTGCTGCTGCGGCTGCGGTTTGTTGCAGCTGCCGCATCAGGTGTTGTTGCATCAGGCGTTGCTGCTGGCTTTGCTGCTGAACACACAGGAGCACGCGCACTCGCAGTGTGCTGGTCCCAACCGCCTGCTGCTGTTGCTGCTGCTGTTGCTGCTGCTGCTGCTGCTCAGCTGAAGTACGATGGATCTGACTGCGTGCTGCTCTCCGGCGAGGAGCTGCTGGCCAAGGTCTCTCAGCCTCAAGTGCTGCAGCCTTCTGACGTGCAGCCGCTGGCAGACACGTGCGTCTGCTGCTGCTGTTGCTGCTGCTGCTGCTGCTGCTGTGGTTGGCAGGTGCTGGTTCGGCTGCTGCGTCTGTTGCGCTTGTTCGGCTGCGTTGCTGCTGCTGTTGCTGCTGCTGCTGCGTGCCTAGAGACACCTCTTTGGTGCTGCCGCTGCCGGGCTTGCACTTGCTGCTGCTGCTGCTGCTGCTGCTGTTTGTTGCTGCAGCGTGTTCGTGCGCGTCTTGAAGGCTTCGGATAAGAGCGCTGGAGGGTTGCTGCTGGTCTCGAAGCAGCAGCAGCGGCTGATGCAGCAGGCGGAGGTTGTGGCTGTCGGGGAGGGGAGGTTGTCGCAGCAGCAGACACGTATCCCAATTGAAGTCCGTGCTGCTGCTGCTGCTGCTGAGTTTTGGCTGTGGGGTGCTGCCCTTGCGCCATTTCTTCCCGTTTGCTGCTGCAGCAGCTGCACATGCGTGTCTTTCGCTGCTTCGGATGTTTGATATTTTGCTGTTGCGTTCACACTCTGCCGCTGCTGCTGCTGCTGCTGCGCAGGTTTCGGTGGGAGACAAAGTTGTTTACTCCTCTTATCTCGAAGAGTCTTCGCAGCTGAAAATCGGCGAAGACACTTTTGCCTTCATCAGAGCTGCTGATATTGCTGCCAAGTGGTAGCAGCGAAGCGCCCGCGGCGCTTGCTGCTGCCGCTGCATGCCATTTGCTGCTGCTGTACCTCTAGCTGCTGCTGCTGTAGCTCCAGCTGCTGCTGCAGAGTCTGCAGCAGCGACAGGAGCAGTTGATTCAGCAGCTGCGGCGGCTGCAGCTGCTGCTGCAGCAGCTGCAACTGCTGCAGCAGCAGGTGCTGCAGCATGTGCAGCAGCAGCTGTGTCTCCCACTTCCTCCGAAATGATAACATAGCCAGCAGCAACATTAAGGCGAGGCCCCCTGAGGGGCCCCCACAGCAACGGGAGAGTTCCTGCTGCTTTGGGGGCCCCCGTTTAGGCTCTGGGGGCCCCCGTGGCACCTGGGGTATAGGACTGACTGGCTTTGCTGCTTGAGTTGTTTTGTCTGCTGCTTCTAGGGCTAGAATTAGGTACTAGCTGCTGCTGCAGCAGCTGTTTAGTGCACTTGGTCTGTGTACTGCTGCTGCTGCAGCGGTAAGGCAGGTTTCCTTTAGCTTGCTGCAGTTCTTACTTACCTGCATACAGAGGAGTAGGGGGTCCTGGTGGCGGCTGTTTGTGCTGCTTTTCTGGGTGTTTACTTCATGGCTTTTTGAAATTAATTAATTATAAACGGGAAAATGAAAAACTGCTTTTATGGAGCTATTTATTAGGGGCAAAAGAACAACCGGCTGCTGCCCACTGCAGCACCGGACCGCTGCCGATGCACCAGTTCGGGCGCCTCTGTGAGGACTCCCAGAAGTTCACATATTTGTTTTGAAATGAAAAATAATAAACATAAAACTAGGAAGTTTAAATAAACAAAAACTGAACTTATTTTACTCTAAATTGAGACAAATGGCTGCTGCTGCTTCGTGCTGCGGCAAGTGAGACCTGCAGCGTCGTGTCCGTCGGTCGATTGTTGCAAGTGTGTACAGACAGCAGACTTCAACGAAAGCAGCTTCTTTTTCTGTAAACAAAAATTAAAATAAAATATTTTCATTATTACCCTTGAATTGGCAATTTGGTGTAGATAGGCCAGCAAATTCCGTGGCTAGTTCGGGGCTGCGGAGCGCAACCAGCAGCAGCAGCAGCAGCAGCAGCAGGAGCGATGCCGTGCCGGTGTGTAATCGTAGCCTCCTACGATTCCACATTTATCTTCCGTTTTCAAATTCCAATTATTATTTCTTTCAAGTGTTGCTACACCTCAAACAGCAGCTGCTTTCCCTCTCAGTCTCGGCTTGCTGCAGCTGCCTGCCTCCAGCTGCTTCCAGCGCCGTCGATTCTTCTCTGGTTTTATCCTCCGTCTTCCCTTTTCCAGTTTTTACCCCCTTGTCTTTTCCCCTTTTTTTGAGTTAGCAGAGCAGGCCTCAGCCAAGCCACTCTAGCAGCAAACAGCTCCAGCAGCAGCAGCAGCAGC
>NW_013542870.1:569932-572051 GCF_000499545.2 Eimeria tenella
AGCTAGCTAGCTAGTGAATAGTTGGCTAGCTGGCCAGCTAGCTAGTTAGCTAGCCACGCCTTTGCAGCCCGGTACGAGCCACCAAACAAAGGCTGGAGGGTGCAGCAAAAATAAAACAAAACGAATACAGCAAATGGAATAAAGAAATAAACAAACAGACAGAGGAATAAAATAAATGAAACAATCAAATAGTTGAATAATAAATCAAACAAATATTAATCATTTAAAACGAATGAAACAGACAAACTCCACCCACCCGAGCTCGCGCTGAGGAAACTCCAGGAGGGCCCCGAAGCCCCTGCAGAGGCAAGCAGCAGCAGCAGCGGCAGCAGCAGTAGCAGCAGCAGCAACAGCAGCAGCAACAACAACAAAGCAAGATCAAGTCCGCTGTTGCAAACGCAACCGCAGCAGCAGCAACAGCAGCAGCAACTGCAGCAGGGCGGGCAGAAGACGCAGCAGCGGCAGCGTGAGCAGTAACAGCAGGGACAGCGCTGACAAGCAGCAGCAACTCCAGCAGCAGCAGCAGCAGCAGCAGCAGCAAAACGCACCGCCCTGTCAGTCCCTGAAAGGGTGCACTGCACCTCGGCGTCGCAGTGCGGAGACTGGAAGTACAGCAGCAGCAGCAGCAGCAGCAGCAAAAGCAACGCAAATGGTGACACGCAGCAGCAGAAGCAAGCAAGGGCAGCAGCAGCAACACGGACCCATGCAGCCAGAGGAGTCAAAGCCGTACAACCCAGCCAACTCTCAACGCCAGACCCTTAATCGTGTGGCCCAAACCCTAAACCCTAAACCCTAAACCCTAGTCTCGAATCGCACGCAACTTCCAGATGGAAAGAGTTCACCAGCAGGAGCAGCAAGCAACGCCCAGAAGTCTCCAGAAGCAGCAAAAAAACTACAGGCTGCTACACCAGGAGCAGCAACAGCAACAGCAACAGCAGCAGCAACAGCAGCAACAACAACAGTAGCAGCAGCAACAGCAGCAGCAACCGCAGCAGCAGCAGGGAAACTACCTCCTCTCGCGTCCTCTGTTGCTGTTTCTTGATCTCTGTTAGTGACCGCGGGGACCTGCCCTCTGCCTTCGCCTAGGGCCCAGCAGCAAAAGAACGCCTGTTTAGGGCTTAGGGTTCAGGAACTAGGGTTTAGGACTGAGGGTTTAGGGTTTAGGGTTTAGGGTTTAGGGTTTAGGGTTTACTGCCTTGCACTCTTCTTCTCTGCAGATGGAGTCTGTGCGTATCTCGGTGAGCTGTTTGGCACACAGCGTCGCCACCGTGGCTTTGAGAGGCCCCTCATCCCCTAGCCCCTTCTGCAGCACCGAACCCTAAACCCTAAACCCTAAACCCTAAACCCTAAACCCTAAACCGTGAGCCCTAGGCCCTACACTCTACACTAAAACGGTAGAACCTGAGCGCTAAGCCCTTAGCCCTAGACGTACGGCTAACGTCTTCACACCAAAGCCGCAAACCCCAAACCCTGAACCCCAAACCCTAAACCCTACGCCCTGCTGCGCATCAGCTCACCAGCTGAGTCCCCACAGTCCCCGCCATGGCCCATTGCTGCGCTGCTGCTGCTGAAGCGTCCCCCAGTACAGAGTCTTCAGACTGCAGCTCTGTTGCTGCTGCTGTTGCTGCTGCTGCTGCTGCTGTCGCTGCTGCTGCTGCTGCCGTGGATGTTGCTCCTGCTGCAGCAGCCGCAAAGTCGTGGCCTTGCCGCAGAACGACCCGTCTGCAGCAGCAGACGCCAGGAACCGTAAACCGTAAACCCTAAACCGTTAACCCCAGAAACTGCGGCCTAAACCCTAAACCCTAAACCCTAGACTCGACATCTTCGACCCTAAACCCTAAAATGCAGTGCGCTTGCGTGGAAACGCCTTGAAGCAGCCAGTGCTGCGCTTTTCGCCGTACGCGCGAAACCCCACAAGCTAAACCCTAAACGCTAAACCCTAAACCCCACACTCCAAAAGCTAAACCCTAGACCCTAGGCCTTAGAAGTCGCTGCAGCATTAGAACCTACACTCCCACCTGATGCTTTTCCCGTCTCCTCTCGTTTGTTCAATCAGAGCAAGGCCTACGCGTCCCCGCAGCGCAGACCGTAAACCCTAAACCCTAAACCCTAAACCCTA
>NW_013542870.1:572151-632574 GCF_000499545.2 Eimeria tenella
TAAACCCTAAACCCTAAACCCTAAACCCTAGAAAGTACAAACTGTGAATCTGCCGTTTTAGTCTCCCAGGGAAGCCCCAGTGCCCAGGCGCCGGGCCCACGAACTAGGGTTTAGGGTTTCGCTGCGCCCTCCCTGCAGCGTCCAGGGCTCAGGGCTCAGGGCTCAGGGCTCAGGGCTTAGGGTTTAGGGTTTAGGGTTTACGGTTTACCGGGCGGTAGCCTCTGTATGGGGGCCCCCACACTTAACAAACAATTTATACTCTCCACCAAAAGCGCTGCATGACGAGCTGCTAGTCTGGCCTCGCAGGCTTTGATGAGTGGGGGGAGGCAGGAAGTGCGGGACCCAGGCACCTCTGAACGCCCGCAAACCCTAAACCCTAAACCCTAAACCCTAAACCCTCAGCCCTGAACTTGGACGGCAGGGGAGACGCAGAGGCTTGCAGGCTCCGCTACCCTGGGCTGCTGCAGGGCACTCAGCAGAAAATGCGTTCTACGCAAGTGGCCTGTCGAGCTGCGGCCTCTGCTGCTGCTGCTGCTGCTGCTGGAGTTCCTGCTGCTGCTGCTGCTGCTGCTTGTGCACTGGCAGCAGCTGCAGCGTAAAATGCAGTAAAGACGCAAACTAAAACCCTCAGGGCAGTTGGGGGTTCAGCGCTGGAGCCACAAATGCATCTGCTGCAGCAGAACCAGCAGCAACATCAGCTGCTGCTGTTGCTGCTGCTGCTGCTGCTGCTGCTGCTGCTGCTGCTGCTGCTGACCTCCTTCGCGCTTGATGCGGTGCAGCAGAGACAGAATCTGGGCACCTCTTTCTGTCTTGGGGCCCAAGGCGACGCCGCGGTGCACCATAGGCGGCGGCGATATGCTTTCCACTGCAGCAAACAATCCTAAACCCTAAACCCTAAACTCTAAACCCTAAACCCTAAACCCTAAATTCCACGTTCTGAATTCCAAGCTGGAAGCATTGGAAGAACGCAAAGGCATGGACCCTTCGCAGCTCATCTTGTAGTGAAATGATTGTTTTAGGGCCTTGTGTTTAGAGTTTGAGGTTTAGAGTCTACGACTTAGACTGTAGGGTTTAGGGTTTAGGGTTTAGGGTTTAGGGTTTAGGGCATGGGCTGCAGGTACTTGAGAATGCGAGCTGGCAGAGGAAGATCTCGAACTCCGCTCGGTTTAATTCATTCAGCTGCTGAGAAGGCCCAGCAGGCTCTAACCTAAACGAACGAGCGACTTTGCCAAACCCTAAACCCTAAACCCTAAACCCTTAATTCTAAACGCTACGCCTTACACCCTATATCGCAAACCGTAGCCCGTTGTCCCTACACCCTGAACGCCAAGCCTCGCAGCCTAGATACCAAACCCCAAACCCTAAAACCTAAACCCTAAACCCTAAACCCTGCAGGCCGCTTGCCTAGCAATCTGCTGCTTCATGGCCCTGCACAGGTTGCTGCAGAAGACCCGGCTGCGGCTGCTGCTGGGGGCTCCCACAGCTTGGAGTATCAAAGGCAGCGCCGTCAGTGGCAGCAGGTCTTCTTCGCACTGCAGTAGCCGCAGATTTAGGGAATAGGGTTTAGGGTTTAGGGTTTGGGGTTTAGGGTCTTGCGAGCCCTGAGGCTGTTAACTGCTGGTATGCGTTGGAGCGAAAACGATTGTAGCTACGGTGGGCGGCATAGGCTTTAGGGTTTAGGGTTTAGGGTTTGCAGTTTACGGATAAGGGTTAGGGCCCTTACAGGGTCTGCAAAGCCTTCTCCTCCTGAGGGCTTCTGCGCTGCTTTCTGCAGCAAAACAGCACAGCAGCAGCAGCAGCAGAGCAGCTGCAGCCTTTTGCTACTCAGCTGCAGCAGCAGCAGCAGCAGAGCAGCTGCAGCCTTTTGAAGCCTGAAGCAAAGGTGCAGCAGAAGAGAAGCAAACAAAAGCCGAAAGAGCAGCAGCAAAGATAAAGATAGAAAAGCATTTCTTTTTTATTTTTGAATTCTTTTGCTGCTGACCTTCACCACTTCAAAGAGCTTCACAAAAACAGGCCGGAAGCACTGCAGCAGCAGTTTACACTCCACCTCCTCCAGCGGCTCTGGCGTTGCTGCCGCTGCATCTGCTGCTGCTGCTGCTGCTGCTGCTGCTGCTGAAGGCCCCTCGGGCGGCTGGCTTTTGAAAGGCCGCAGCGACGCCAAAACGCTGCGGTGGACAAGGCGGGTCTCCGTGGGGGCCCTCTTGGGGGCCCCCAGGGGGCCCCCTTGGGGGCCCCCAAGGGGGCCCTCTTGGGGGCTTCCTTGGGGGCCCCCACTGGGGCCCCTGGAGGGGCCCTGGGGGACCCTCAGCGGAGGCCCTTGGGGGTCCTGCTGAAAGACGAGCAGCAAAAACCACAAACAGCACACTGTTGCTTCTGCTGCTGCTGCTGCTGCTGCTGCTGCTCTTTGTATTCTCAAAGCTGCGCAAAAAGAGATACCTCTTTCGGGGGAAATGGCTCGCCAACCTCTTCTCCCGCTGCTGCTGCTCCTGCTGCCGCTGCTGCTGCTGCTGCTGCTGCTACTGGCTGCAGTCCCTGCTGCTCCCCAAACACGCTTGAGGCACGGCCTGAAATGGTGAGACTAAAGGAGACAGAACTTGCCGCTGCTCCTGGCCTCTCGAGCCAGTGGTCGCTGCAGAAGGCCTCGAGTTCTGCTGCTTCATCTAGCTGCTGCTGGCCTGCTGCTGCCGCCGCTGCTGCAGGTTGCTGCTGCTGCAGCTCCTGCAGCAGGTGGTCCGCAGCAGAAAACGACAGCAGCGGCGCCGGGGGCACCCCGCTAATAGTGAGACTGTTGAAGTGAGATACTGCTGCTGCGCCTGTCTCCTCTCTGCAGCAGCAGCAGACAAGCAGCAGCAAAAAGGACAGGGACAGAAAGAAGCAAAAAGCAGCAATTTTGCTGCGGCTGCTGCTGCTGCTGCAGCCCAGGCAGCAAAAGAAACCCTCAGCGGGCACTTAACTAGACACGCAGCAGCCCGGCTGCAGTGCACTGGCGGCGAGGCAGTTGGACACAAAACCCGAATTTGAACTCTATACCATAAACCCTAAACCCTAGACCCTAAACCCTTAACCCTGAAGTGTTTAGAGAAAGTGATATGGAGAAAGAAAACAGGGAAGCCACGGCAAAGGCGGAAAGAAGATAAGAGACACTTTACTGTGTAGCATCACTATTCAATTAAACTGTAGGCCCTAAACCCTAAACCCTAAGCCCTAGACGAGTCAAATCCCACCAGATGTCCTTGACCTCTTATGGCCCTAAACCTTTAATGCTAATCTCCCAATCCTATGCCTTAAACCCAAAACCCTAAACCCTCAAGCGCACACCCTAGACCCTTAATCCTTGACCCTACGCCCTGCACCCCTCACACCACACCCGTAACCCTAAACCCTAAACCCTAAACCCTAGATGGGCGGCTTACGCCATGCACTGGTCGCAGAGAGACAACAGCACATCGACTGTCTCCTTCTCAAGAGGGTTTTCTCGAGAAGTTCCCATCAGAAGGTCTTTGAGAATTTCAGCGAGGCATTGTCTTGGCCCTGCCTCAGCTGTTGCTGCTGCTGCTGCTGCTGCTGCTGCTGGGGGGCCCTGCCGGTCCAGCAGCAGCAGCTTCCGCGTGACCCGCTGCAGCAGCGCTGGGGCCCCCCTGCCCCTCCAGCAGATCAGCAGCAGCTCGGCCAAAACAGCAGCATCTATAGGGTCCTTTTCTGTGTGCAGCTGAGTCAGAAGCAGCAGCAAAAGGGCGGAGCACTGCAGCAGGGGCGTCCCTGCTACGCAATTAGTCTGCACCAGCAGCAGCGGCAGCAGCAGCAGCAGCTGCTGCTGCTGCTGCGCTCAAGCCGCTGGCATCACTACTGTCGGAGCTTAGCTAGTGCTGCTACTCTCAGTGTTCCAGCTGCTGCTACCAGTTCTGCTGCTGCTGCTGCTGCAGAACGAGGTGCCTTGATTTGCTGTAAAGCTCGTAGGCCTCTTGGCATTTTGTCAGCCCCAAGAAGCCCCCCGGAGCCTTTCTCAGGGGTTGGCTGTGGGAGCCCCAGGGGACCCCCAGCGTCTTGTAGGGCCCCCAAGGGGCCCCCAGGGGTCCCCAGGGGCCCCAAAGGGACCCCCGCGTGCCCCTGCCGTGCCTACCTACCCAGGAGATGGCGGAGAGGAGGGCTGCAGCAGACTCCGTAGACGTGCTGAGCGCAGCAGCAAACAGCAGCAGCAGCAGCAAAAGCAGCAGCAGCAGCAGCAAGGAACAGAGAACATTGCCCGCAGCAGCAGCAACGGCGACAGCCGGAGAAAGAGCAGTAGCATGAGCAGCAGGAGCAGCAATTACGGCAGCACCAGGGGAGCAGCATCAATACAGCAGCAGCAGCAGCAATAGTAGCAGCAGCAGCAGAAGCAGATTGGCAGCCCTTGAGCAAGTAATGCAAGCTAGAAAAAGGGACTCACTTGGGGTAGGAGAAAAACGCTGCGTAAAGTCGCGCGTCTTCAGAGTGCAGCCGGCCAACAGCACTTAGGTAGTTTTCTAAGAAAGAGAAGAGACGGGAATCTGCAGCAGCACAGCAGCAGCAGCAGCATTGGCAGCAACAGCAGCAGCAGCAGTGGGAGCAGTGGCAGCGGGAGCAACAGGTTCACAGGCTCCATGCAGCTCCGACCGCTTATGCTGCTGCTGCCAAGCACGCTGCTGCTGCTAGAATCAGGGAGACCGGATCGTTGGCAGCAGCAGCAGCAGCAGCAGCAGCAGAGCAGCAGCAAAAGCAACAGCAGCAACAGTAGCGGTGGCAGCAAAAGCAGCAGCAGCAACACCAGCAGCAGCACCGAGGCAGCCAGCAGGCAGAGGCGGGGAAGCTCCGGAAAAGGCAAAGAGCAGCAGCAGAGACACCGGAAAAGATAAAGAAATAAAATGGAAGAAGCAAAATGTAAAAGCATAAAAGGGAAACAAAAGGAATAAAATAAAAAAGAAAAAAGAAAAAAAAGACAAGGGAAACAAGAGGAAGAGGAAAGACAAAAGGAGTTGCGAAATAAACACAAAAAGACCTACTGTCTACGCCTGCAGCGCCGGCGCTGTTTTCTATTGCTGCTGCTGCTGCTGCTGCAGGCTGCGCAGCGTAAATGCCCTTCTGTGCCTTTGCTGCTGCTGCTGCTGCGGGAAGAAGGGCCTCCAGCACAAAGCCCCCTCCAACCACTGCAGCAGCAAACTCGCGGCAGCTGCTGGCTGCTGCAGCAGCAACAATTGCAGATGCTGTCTCAGCTGCTGCTGATTTCCACACCCCTTCTCTGAAGCATAAAGCGGGCACAAAAAGCATATATATATCTGTTGCTGCTGCTGCCGCTGCTGCTGCTGCTGGCTCTTGAAGGGCTGACAGCCTGGCTGTCAGTAAACGTTTGCTGTTGCTGCTGCTGCTGCTACTACTGTTGCTGCTGCTGTTGCTGCTGGTGGTCACCTTTCGGAAAGGGCTATGCGGAGGCAGCCGAGAATCTGCCTGTGGATGTGGGACGGATCGTCGTCGCCAGGCTGCGCGCTGCTGCTGCTGCTGTTGCTGCTGCTGTTGCTGCTGCTGCTGCAGCAGATCAAGGGGCCCAGCACCAGCAGCGCAGCGACGCGGGTTGTGAGGGGCTTTTGCCGCTGAAGTACCTGAAAGGACAACCCAGCAGCAGCAGCCGCAAGAGCAGCAGCAGCTGCTGCTGCTACTGCAGCAGCGAAGGCACTTGGGCCCGCCAAGAACAGCGGGAGACAATTTAATTCAATTAAAAAATGCCAAGGAGATGAAAAGCAAAAGTGATAAAAGACAAAATGAAACAAAAAGCAAAAGATGACAAAAAGAAAACAAAGCGAAGAACAACAAAGTGTATATACGGCGCAGCAGCTGCAGGCGGGTGGAGGCGCAGCTTAAGAAAAGGAGCTTTGGGCGAGACTGAAGGATTGACTCCAGTAGCAGCAGCAGCAAAGTAGCAGCAGCAGCAGTAGCAGCAGCAGCAGTAGCAGTAGCAGCAGCCGCAGCGGCAGCAGCAGCAAAACAGCAACAGCAGCAGCAAAATACCAGCAGCAAAGCAGCAGCAACAGCAGCAAAGCAGCAGGAAAGCAGCAGCAACAACAGCAAAGCAGCAGCAGCAGCAGTAGCAGGAGACACTCACAGCGCTGCATGCCTCTACAGCCAGAGCTTCAAGGACCTCCATAGACAATGCCCTGACTTCCGCTGCCTTCCCTTCCTCTCCTTCCTGCTGCTGCTGCTGCTGTTGCAGCACGAGCCTGACCAGCAGGAAGTATGAGGCTTCGTCGCGGACAGCTTTCTTCAGAAGGCCCCCAGCCCACAAGGGCGCACTGCCTGCGCAGCTCCAGTGCAGCAGCAAATTGCCCGTGGCAGCAAGAAGTTTTGCTGCTTCTTCGGAGTGTACGTACGCTTCGTGGTCTGCTGCTGCTGCTGCCACCTCGGCCAAAGACGCAGCAGCAGCTGATCGACGAAGATGCTCTAGCAGCCGCTGCTGCAGCGGCTCGCAGCTCAGAGGCAGCTGCTGCAGCAGAAGCGCAAGAGCCTCCAGCAGCGAAGCTGCGCCGCCGAAGAGCCCTTTCGAGTGAAGCAGCGCCGCCCCTGCAGCAGCAGCAAAGCAACAGCAGCAGCAGCAATGGCGTCAGCAGCTGCAGCAAACACAAGGTCACACCCGCGAGGCGCTCGGGCCTGGTGGAACACCGCGAGGGTATCAGCAGCGGCAGCAGCAGCAGCGGCAGGAGCAAGAGCAGCAGCAGCAGCGAAGGGACTGCAGCTTCTCTCTCTGCTACAGGAGCCGTCGCAACAGCTGCAACGCGCAACAGCTGGAAAATACAAGCCGCTGCTGCGAACTTGCCGAGCGAAACCAGGACCCCGTAAGATCAGCAGCAGCAGCAGCAGCAGCAACAGCAGTAGCAGCAGCAGGAGGGTACGGCACCTGCGTAGAAGATCTGCAGCACAATGGGAGCCTTCTTGGGCTCGCGCTGCAGGAGCCGCGCAGCCTCTGGGGCCCTTTGCTTCAAACCCTCAGCCCAGTCATGAAGGCCCTCAGCAAAAGCCTGGGAGCCTTCGGACTGCAGCAGCGCATGCAGCATTTGGCCTTTTTGCTGCACTATGCTGATGCTGCTGCGTCTGCTGCAGCCAAAGTGCTGCTTCAGCGACTGCAGCAGCAGCTCTTCGATGTTGTCGTTGCGGCTCCACAGCGACCCGAGCCCCGCCTCGCTGTCGCTGCCGGCCCCCTGTTCCTGCTGCTGCTGCTGCTGCTGCTCGGTTTGCTGCTGCCCCGTCAGTGTGTGCGCAGAAAAGGCTGCTTCCGGGAGGCCCCCAAAGTCTCCTAAAGGAGACACAAAAATGTTGCTGCTGCGGCGCCTCGAAGGGCCCACCCAGCTGAAGCGCCCAGTAGAGATTTTGGGCTCTTCTGCAGCACCCAGGGGAGCAGCAGCTTCTGCTGCTGCTGCTGTTGCTGTTGCGGCTGCTGCTGCTGCTGCTGCTGCTCCAGCTTCTTGCGGGCTGGTGCCGCTTCCGCTTAGGTGGGGCGACTGCTCCTGTTGCATGTCTTCCTGCTGCTTTCCAACGGCGTTGCTCCCATTGCTCAAGTTCTGCTCCTGCTGCTGCTGCTGCTGCTGCTGCTGCTGCTCGTCTGTTGCCGGCCCTGGTGACATTCCTGTGGAGTCTGCTGCAGCAGCTCCATGGCTCAAGACATTTCCAAGAGTCTCTGTCTCTGTGGGGACCACGGGAATGTCATCCAGCATATGCGCCTCAGCCTGCTGCTGCTGCTGCTGCTGCTGCTGCGGACCGCTGTTTAGCCGCAGCGGCGCAGCAGCTAAGCAACCCACGGGGGAGAAGAAGGGGGGACTTTCAGGGAGGGCTTCTGTGCTGCAGGCGCCCTCAGCCGAGAAGCTGATGCTGCTGCTGCGGCGCAGCGGCTGCAGCAGAGCCTCAGCTAGGTACTGACACAACAGGTTGTTGCTGCTATTGCTGCTGTCGCTGCTGCGGAGACTCGAGATAGGCATGCCTGCAGGAGGCTCCGTGGCCAGCGGCTCTCCAAGCTCATCCGCTGCAGCAGCAGAGAAGGTCCAGCAGCAAAGGAGATGCAGCAGCAGCACAGAAGCACTTCACAGGGACGCAGCAAGACGCAGCAGCAGCAAGCCGCAGCAACCCCAGAAACGGCAGTGGGGTCCATCCGAATCGCTGCTGCTTCTAGTAGAAATATTAGCAGAGGCATAGAAAGCAGCCAGGATGCCTATAAGACACCAACACTGAACTGGGACGGCAGCAGCTGCAGCAGGAGCTGCACCAGCAGCCGCATCTGAAGTGCCACTTACTCTGGACCTCTGCTTGCTTCGGAGGCCTTATCGCCGCTGCGCTCTCTATGTGGGCCGCAGCAGCAGCAGCCCACTTTGGTGCAGCTGCCTCTGACTGAGCAGCTGCTGCGTCTACCCTGATTGCTGCTGTTGCTGATGCAGCAGCCGAAGCTTGTGCTGCTATTCTCACAGCAGCAACTGTGGGCTGGCTCACGATCGAGCAGGAGGCCTGCCCTGGGCAGCTGACGCTGTGCTGCTGCTGCTGCTGCTCGTGCTGCTGTGTCTGACCTTGCTGATCCCAATGCTGCAGCGTCTGCACCTGCTGCATTGACTGCTGGCGTTCCTGCTGCTGCTGCTGCTGCTGCACCTCAGTAAGAGTTCCCCTTCCAAAGGGCAGCGTCAAAGGCTGATGAATTGTGGAATGTGAAGACCACTGGACCTCGCTTAAACTGGAAGCGAAAGAAGGCAGCTCGGGCACAGCAGCAGCAGCAGCAGCAACAGCAGCTGCAGCCGCGAGCGCCGGGGAAGCAAGCGCAGCAGCAGGAGACGCAGCACGAGCAGAAGCAAGCGCAGCAGTAGAGCCGGCAGCAAAAGAGCTGCCGGAGGGGACAGTTTGTTTCCCAGGGGAAAAGGGACCCATCCTTCGGTCATAGCTGGCAGCCGGTTGCGGGGCTGCAGCAGCAGCAGCAGCAGCCGCAGCAGCAGCTGTTGCCGCTGGAGGCTGTCTCTGCGCTGCAGCAGCAGCCGCTGCCGCCGCTGCCACCGCTGGAGGCTGCTTGTCTGCTGCAGCAGCAGCAGCACCAGCGGGGCGGGAGGCAGGAGCAGCAGGCAGAGGGGCGTTATCGTAGGCCAAAACGTTTTGTTCAAACTTGAGCTGCCGCTCAACAATGAGGTCCAGGAGGGGCCCCACAGCCCCAGGGTCACCTCGTTGGAGGGCCCCCATCCAAGTGTCCCCCAGCCAAATGCCCAGGGCCTCAATGTGGGGCCCCAGGCTTCTCCAGTTGCTGCTGAGGGCCCCCGAGCTGGCTGCGGGGGCCAGGGCCCTGGGATCGGGGAGACGATCGATCCCGCGGCGCTGCAGCGCGGCTCGCAGCACGGCCGCCACGCCCACGCCGCTCCGCAGCTGCTGGCTCTGGGGCCGCCCTACCACTACCAGCCCGTGCGCTGCAGCGGGGCCACCACCTGGCTGCTGCTGCGGCTGCTGCAGCAGCCCCCACTCCGCCAGTGTCTGTGCAGTTTCGGCATTCACGGCCACGCAGCAGGAGGGCACGCGCGGGGCTGCTGCGCTGCGCCTCGCAGCTGCTGCAGCTACGGTTGCGGGGACCCCGGGGGGCCCCCCAAGCAATGGAGCCCCCGAACCAACTGAACCCTCTTCCCTGGCGGGGGCCCCCTCGTTGCAGCAGAAGGGCCCATTGCGGCGACTCATTGAAGGAAAGGAAACGCGAAGCAGCAGACTCACACAGCAGCTACGCAGAGGGGAAAAGTGACAAAAAGCCGGGAATTTGAGGACCTGCCCACTCATGCAAACGCTGCTACTGCCGCTGCCGCTGCTGCTGCTGCTGCTGCTGCTGCAGGCTCAAACTAGAATGCAGTAGCTGCAGCTGCAGCGGGACGCGGGGTCGAGGAGAAGGCTAGGGAGCCAAAGAGGCTGCAGAAAAACAGCCAGGTCACCGTGGGTCACTTTGGGGCCTGAGACCGCAGCCCCGCTGGGAGCCCTTGTGGTTCTAGTTAGCCAGGAGAGAACAGCAAGAAAGAGGAAAAGAGCAATTTTATAAAACGAGGAAAAGGCGTAGATACACAGATGTAAAAGATACCAAACTGCGGGGCTCAGGAGCCACAGTCGAGCTGTAAGCGTCGAGTTAGAGAGGAGCTGTGGAGTGACCTCGTGTGCAGTCTTGTTTTAAGACATTAAGAAAAAGAAACTAAAAAAGTAAACAGTTTTGTGCACGTTTTCGTCACAGCAGCAGCCCTAGCTGGCCCGAAACACTTACAAGAAGCCACGACGGCCCCTGCTCTTACCAAGTTGTGGCTCTCGGCCCCTTTGGTCACTTCAGGTCAGACTCTGCGGGAATTGATGAAATAAACTGAAATTCGTACTTTTATTATTTACTTATGTGAGCCTTTTTCTGTAGATGTCCGTTGTTCATATTCAGCACTCGTTGAGGCCAGTCCTGCAGCCAACAAGTCCCTCAAGTGACCCCTGTGGGGTCACCTGGGGGACTTTTTGGCCTCGCCATAGCTTTTGAGGCATTTCGTAGAGGTCAGCGTACTTCATGCAGTGGTAATTCCATAAAGAGTACTTGTTACTTCAAAGGGATCAACCCAGTGGGGCTCTAACGGTTGGATCTGGCAAGCAGTGAACCCGCGCAGAAGTACATTTCTCTGAACAAGCAACGGGGATTCATATATGCCTTACGATCTCACTTTTAACATAAATTCATGAAAGTTAGAAAAGGGCCCTTTGAAAGAGTTCTGAACATGTTACATGCCATCCAGCTGCTGCTGGCTAAGTATTGCTGCGTAGTGTAACTACTCATGTTATCCATGGAAAACAAATTAGAAGAGGAAAAGAGATTAAAATAGGGCAAATGATGTTGAAACCCGGGGGAGAACGGAGGTATTTATTTCTCCCAGGGTCACCTCGCGTGGTGGGTGTTGGTACAGAAATATATGTACGTCCATCCACCTACGGCGATTCGCTGCCATGGTGTTGCTGGACAGGAGGTTTCGCTTTCTTGAGGATTGCAGCAAATATTAAACCGTAGAGCAATGGAGTTGTTCCCTCACCCATACGGCTTTTCTGTCATTTTCGTGCTTCTTTCAAATTCAAGGAAAGTATGTTTACATAAAGGCTTAAGCTCCGAAGCACCGGGCCTTTGTCGTGCAGGTTTCACTGTTTTGGAAACTTTCAAACATAACTTCATGCACGCGCGGGTCCTGTACCATCATGACCACTGGTCAAATCTGCGGCCATTGTAAATAAATTATAGCCTCTTCTGTTTCTGTGGGACTCGGCATTAGCTCTTGATTGCCTACTTGCCTACTTGCCTCCAGGTACTGAAATCAGGTGAAATTCAACTTTTGAATTTCATGCGCAGACACGGTTACTCGGGGTTACTTGGGTTTTTCACTCCCACTTGTGCTCTTTGTGCTCTGTGCCGTGCCTGTGCAGAAGCTCTTGGGGTTTATTTTCTGTTTCCTTTTCGGTTTTGCTGCAACAAACAAAAGCAAGTGACCCTGCTGCTTCTTCGGAAGGCTGGCAAAGGCAGGAAGTGCACTGGGGGCTGCACCTACAGCCTTTTCGGGTACAAATGGAGCCAAAGTGACACAGCAAGAGTTACTCGCCCCAGGTGTCCAGAATCTTCATTTAAAGCGTGAACGAGGATGTGAATCGAAGCATGGGTACAATGTGCTGGTACATGCAGATAACTGCGGAGGTTTGGAAAAGCATGGTGATGTGCGTTCAAGTGAATACTGCTGGGCGCTACTTCATCAGCATTTTGGCAGTTACCTCCAGCCTATCTGCCAGCTACGTTGTTCAAACTGGCTCAATTCCATAATCATTTTCATACAGTTTGACTTCGCTGGACTGCCGCAAGCTTACGTCCGCCTCGACACAAGCTTACAGCATCAATAAACTTCTGCTTGCTGCTGCTGCAGCAGTAATACGCAGAGGTGCAGCAACATTCTATGCCCGGCGCACTGGTCGCCGACAGGGACATCTTTCATCGGACCTCTCCTGGTGGTTCTCCTTTGTTGTAAAACGCCAACCAAAAATTCAGCTTCTTGCTGTTACCGTTGCTGCGGCTGCTTCAAAATATCCGCGCATGTGGAAATGACAGCATAGCAACAAGCTTTGCTTTCCATGGGGCTTTCCAGAGCCAGTAGAAACAGTACCTACTGCTTTCAAAAACAATATTCTGCTAAGGTGGCCTACAGCGGAGGTAACTATTAGCGGTCGTTGCACCCTATGTCTGCTAGCCATGATAGTAAATTCAAATGTAGTTTGAAAGAAAATCCTGTCGAGTGTGACTTTTGATTCATAAGGAAGCACGGCACTTTGCAGAGGTTACAAGGGAAGTATACTCATTGCGTCGAGAAAAGGCATTCTCTTGGCTGGCCATCAATTTGCCAGGTTCAGGATGCAGTCGAATAGTGCAGCAACCTATTTCTCTGGGTAAAAATGCGAAGTAATTCCATGTTTAGCATATCGCCGCATAAAAATACCGGAGAGTGCGGGAAAAGCCCCATACTCAGCGCCACCAATTCAGAATATCATTCAGGGTGTGCTACGCCGACACGCTGAGCATACTGGCCTGGCAGCGCTAATTAATGACGAAACAGAGCTTCATTTTGAATAAAAAGATTAAAAAAGCGTTTAAAAAGTAAGTGAAGCTGCTCGACAGCGGCCTTCGCGCCATCGCCGTGCGGGTTCGAATCCCGGCACTAGAAAATCCCGGGGTCACCTCACGTGATGGGCGTACGCCTAGAAATAGTTGCGCTTTGTTGGATGTGCTCGACCGGCGGGTGTAGCGGCCCGCTGTGAACCAAGCGGTGGTCGGTCAGGTGGCGAAATGAAGTCTGCTGGGGCCTGCCCGCATAACTGGGGGAAGTGCTCCGTCCTTTGCGAACCCGCAGCCCCCCGAGGGGCCCGCACGGAGGTGTGGGCCTCGCGGGAGATGATGCGGGGCGGACCGCCCGAGGCTGGGAACAGAGCAGGGAAAAGCCCCCACTGTGGTGAGTGCAGGGACCGCGGAACTGCCCGCTGCGGGGTCTGGCGCCAGACAGACAGCTTCCACACCAGGCTTTTTATACAACACAACTACCCTATTCCTACACTATATTTCCCACTTCTTCTGCCCTTTTCTAAATGTACACTCACTCGTGACAGTTCACAAACGTCATTTTACTTCTATAAATCAACTATGCTCGCCCTTTCTGACTCTTTTCTTGCATGTTCCCCCGTGTTCAGTTCCGAATCGAAACAGCCACACCTGTGTTTACTCTCGAAAACGCCTTCCACACAAAGATTCTCCCGCGACTCGACTAATATTCACAGATTTGCACGTTTCACTTCTTTCCACGAGCAAATCTGCTCTTCGCCTGCCCTCATTACATTCTGTCGCTCCGCAAATTAGTCCTCCCCGTTGCTTTTTACAGGCGTCCCACGCCAAATACTTATTGCTCCGCCTAACCAAACCCTGCCACCACGTCCCAAACTGAATTTGCCCCCAACACTCACCATTTGATGCTTCTAACCCCGCTCTACCTTCTTTTTCCGGCTCCTGCCTAACAGTTCTTCGCTGCTTACCGTTAGATCTGACTGAACCAACAAAACGCTAGTGACCCTGTTGCCTCTTCCAGTCCTCTGCCAAGGCACACAGTGTATTCGTGCCTCTCCACACTCAACTGCTAACCAAGGAGCCCCTCAGCCCTGGCTAACACAAATAGACCACAGTGTAAAGCCATAGCCCCTTACTTCCGATTCAGTGCACACTACTCGCCTAGTGCCTATGCAGCAACGTGGATCGCAACATTGTTCTGTGCTCATCAATGCAAGTAAGTACTTGAATATTTGCCTGCGCGTTCTGATGCGTATTAAAGCGGATACGTGGCAAGCGGCACTTCACCAAAGTTCCGCTAGTTCCCTCCAGCCTGTATGCTAGCCACGCGGCGTGCATGGATACAATCTCATTACCGACAGCGTGATGGGTGTATGCCTAGAAATAGTTGCGCTTTGTTGGATGTGCTCGACCGGCGGGTGTAGCGGCCCGCTGTGAACCAAGCGGTGGTCGGTCAGGTGGCGAAATGAAGTCTGCTGGGGCCTGCCCGCATAACTGGGGGAAGTGCTCCGTCCTTTGCGAACCCGCAGCCCCCCGAGGGGCCCGCACGGAGGTGTGGGCCTCGCGGGAGATGATGCGGGGCGGACCGCCCGAGGCTGGGAACAGAGCAGGGAAAAGCCCCCACTGTGGTGAGTGCAGGGACCGCGGAACTGCCCGCTGCGGGGTCTGGCGCCAGACAGACAGCTTCCACACCAGGCTTTTTATACAACACAACTACCCTATTCCTACACTATATTTCCCACTTCTTCTGCCCTTTTCTAAATGTACACTCACTCGTGACAGTTCACAAACGTCATTTTACTTCTATAAATCAACTATGCTCGCCCTTTCTGACTCTTTTCTTGCATGTTTCCCCGTGTTCAGTTCCGAATCGAAACAGCCACACCTGTGTTTACTCTCGAAAACGCCTTCCACACAAAGATTCTCCCGCGACTCGACTAATATTCACAGATTTGCACGTTTCACTTCTTTCTACGAGCAAATCTGCTCTTCGCCTGCCTTCATTACATTCTGTCGCTCCGCAAATTAGTCCTCCCCGTTGCTTTTTACAGGCGTCCCACGCCAAATACTTATTGCTCCGCCTAACCAAACCCTGCCACCACGTCCCAAACTGAATTTGCCCCCAACACTCACCATTTGATGCTTCTAACCCCGCTCTACCTTCTTTTTCCGGCTCCTGCCTAACAGTTCTTCGCTGCTTACCGTTAGATCTGACTGAACCAACAAAACGCTAGTGACCCTGTTGCCTCTTCCAGTCCTCTGCCAAGGCACACAGTGTATTCGTGCCTCTCCACACTCAACTGCTAACCAAGGAGCCCCTCAGCCCTGGCTAACACAAATAGACCACAGTGTAAAGCCATAGCCCCTTACTTCCGATTCAGTGCACACTACTCGCCTAGTGCCTATGCAGCAACGTGGATCGCAACATTGTTCTGTGCTCATCAATGCAAGTAAGTACTTGAATATTTGCCTGCGCGTTCTGATGCGTATTAAAGCGGATACGTGGCAAGCGGCACTTCACCAAAGTTCCGCTAGTTCCCTCCAGCCTGTATGCTAGCCGCGCGCCGTGCATGGATACAATCACATTACCGACAGCGTGATGGGTGTATGCCTAGAAATAGTTGCGCTTTGTTGGATGTGCTCGACCGGCGGGTGTAGCGGCCCGCTGTGAACCAAGCGGTGGTCGGTCAGGTGGCGAAATGAAGTCTGCTGGGGCCTGCCCGCATAACTGGGGGAAGTGCTTCGTCCTTTGCGAACCCGCAGCCCCCCGAGGGGCCCGCACGGAGGTGTGGGCCTCGCGGGAGATGATGCGGGGCGGACCGCCCGAGGCTGGGAACAGAGCAGGGAAAAGCCCCCACTGTGGTGAGTGCAGGGACCGCGGAACTGCCCGCTGCGGGGTCTGGCGCCAGACAGACAGCTTCCACACCAGGCTTTTTATACAACACAACTACCCTATTCCTACACTATATTTCCCACTTCTTCTGCCCTTTTCTAAATGTACACTCACTCGTGACAGTTCACAAACGTCATTTTACTTCTATAAATCAACTATGCTCGCCCTTTCTGACTCTTTTCTTGCATGTTTCCCCGTGTTCAGTTCCGAATCGAAACAGCCACACCTGTGTTTACTCTCGAAAACGCCTTCCACACAAAGATTCTCCCGCGACTCGACTAATATTCACAGATTTGCACGTTTCACTTCTTTCCACGAGCAAATCTGCTCTTCGCCTGCCCTCATTACATTCTGTCGCTCCGCAAATTAGTCCTCCCCGTTGCTTTTTACAGGCGTCCCACGCCAAATACTTATTGCTCCGCCTAACCAAACCCTGCCACCACGTCCCAAACTGAATTTGCCCCCAACACTCACCATTTGATGCTTCTAACCCCGCTCTACCTTCTTTTTCCGGCTCCTGCCTAACAGTTCTTCGCTGCTTACCGTTAGATCTGACTGAACCAACAAAACGCTAGTGACCCTGTTGCCTCTTCCAGTCCTCTGCCAAGGCACACAGTGTATTCGTGCCTCTCCACACTCAACTGCTAACCAAGGAGCCCCTCAGCCCTGGCTAACACAAATAGACCACAGTGTAAAGCCATAGCCCCTTACTTCCGATTCAGTGCACACTACTCGCCTAGTGCCTATGCAGCAACGTGGATCGCAACATTGTTCTGTGCTCATCAATGCAAGTAAGTACTTGAATATTTGCCTGCGCGTTCTGATGCGTATTAAAGCGGATACGTGGCAAGCGGCACTTCACCAAAGTTCCGCTAGTTCCCTCCAGCCTGTATGCTAGCCGCGCGCCGTGCATGGATACAATCACATTACCGACAGCGTGATGGGTGTATGCCTAGAAATAGTTGCGCTTTGTTGGATGTGCTCGACCGGCGGGTGTAGCGGCCCGCTGTGAACCAAGCGGTGGTCGGTCAGGTGGCGAAATGAAGTCTGTTGGGGCCTGCCCGCATAACTGGGGGAAGTGCTTCGTCCTTTGCGAACCCGCAGCCCCCCGAGGGGCCCGCACGGAGGTGTGGGCCTCGCGGGAGATGATGCGGGGCGGACCGCCCGAGGCTGGGAACAGAGCAGGGAAAAGCCCCCACTGTGGTGAGTGCAGGGACCGCGGAACTGCCCGCTGCGGGGTCTGGCGCCAGACAGACAGCTTCCACACCAGGCTTTTTATACAACACAACTACCCTATTCCTACACTATATTTCCCACTTCTTCTGCCCTTTTCTAAATGTACACTCACTCGTGACAGTTCACAAACGTCATTTTACTTCTATAAATCAACTATGCTCGCCCTTTCTGACTCTTTTCTTGCATGTTCCCCCGTGTTCAGTTCCGAATCGAAACAGCCACACCTGTGTTTACTCTCGAAAACGCCTTCCACACAAAGATTCTCCCGCGACTCGACTAATATTCACAGATTTGCACGTTTCACTTCTTTCCACGAGCAAATCTGCTCTTCGCCTGCCCTCATTACATTCTGTCGCTCCGCAAATTAGTCCTCCCCGTTGCTTTTTACAGGCGTCCCACGCCAAATACTTATTGCTCCGCCTAACCAAACCCTGCCACCACGTCCCAAACTGAATTTGCCCCCAACACTCACCATTTGATGCTTCTAACCCCGCTCTACCTTCTTTTTCCGGCTCCTGCCTAACAGTTCTTCGCTGCTTACCGTTAGATCTGACTGAACCAACAAAACGCTAGTGACCCTGTTGCCTCTTCCAGTCCTCTGCCAAGGCACACAGTGTATTCGTGCCTCTCCACACTCAACTGCTAACCAAGGAGCCCCTCAGCCCTGGCTAACACAAATAGACCACAGTGTAAAGCCATAGCCCCTTACTTCCGATTCAGTGCACACTACTCGCCTAGTGCCTATGCAGCAACGTGGATCGCAACATTGTTCTGTGCTCATCAATGCAAGTAAGTACTTGAATATTTGCCTGCGCGTTCTGATGCGTATTAAAGCGGATACGTGGCAAGCGGCACTTCACCAAAGTTCCGCTAGTTCCCTCCAGCCTGTATGCTAGCCGCGCGCCGTGCATGGATACAATCACATTACCGACAGCGTGATGGGTGTATGCCTAGAAATAGTTGCGCTTTGTTGGATGTGCTCGACCGGCGGGTGTAGCGGCCCGCTGTGAACCAAGCGGTGGTCGGTCAGGTGGCGAAATGAAGTCTGCTGGGGCCTGCCCGCATAACTGGGGGAAGTGCTTCGTCCTTTGCGAACCCGCAGCCCCCCGAGGGGCCCGCACGGAGGTGTGGGCCTCGCGGGAGATGATGCGGGGCGGACCGCCCGAGGCTGGGAACAGAGCAGGGAAAAGCCCCCACTGTGGTGAGTGCAGGGACCGCGGAACTGCCCGCTGCGGGGTCTGGCGCCAGACAGACAGCTTCCACACCAGGCTTTTTATACAACACAACTACCCTATTCCTACACTATATTTCCCACTTCTTCTGCCCTTTTCTAAATGTACACTCACTCGTGACAGTTCACAAACGTCATTTTACTTCTATAAATCAACTATGCTCGCCCTTTCTGACTCTTTTCTTGCATGTTCCCCCGTGTTCAGTTCCGAATCGAAACAGCCACACCTGTGTTTACTCTCGAAAACGCCTTCCACACAAAGATTCTCCCGCGACTCGACTAATATTCACAGATTTGCACGTTTCACTTCTTTCGTCATTTTACTTCTATAAATCAACTATGCTCGCCCTTTCTGACTCTTTTCTTGCATGTTCCCCCGTGTTCAGTTCCGAATCGAAACAGCCACACCTGTGTTTACTCTCGAAAACGCCTTCCACACAAAGATTCTCCCGCGACTCGACTAATATTCACAGATTTGCACGTTTCACTTCTTTCCACGAGCAAATCTGCTCTTCGCCTGCCCTCATTACATTCTGTCGCTCCGCAAATTAGTCCTCCCCGTTGCTTTTTACAGGCGTCCCACGCCAAATACTTATTGCTCCGCCTAACCAAACCCTGCCACCACGTCCCAAACTGAATTTGCCCCCAACACTCACCATTTGATGCTTCTAACCCCGCTCTACCTTCTTTTTCCGGCTCCTGCCTAACAGTTCTTCGCTGCTTACCGTTAGATCTGACTGAACCAACAAAACGCTAGTGACCCTGTTGCCTCTTCCAGTCCTCTGCCAAGGCACACAGTGTATTCGTGCCTCTCCACACTCAACTGCTAACCAAGGAGCCCCTCAGCCCTGGCTAACACAAATAGACCACAGTGTAAAGCCATAGCCCCTTACTTCCGATTCAGTGCACACTACTCGCCTAGTGCCTATGCAGCAACGTGGATCGCAACATTGTTCTGTGCTCATCAATGCAAGTAAGTACTTGAATATTTGCCTGCGCGTTCTGATGCGTATTAAAGCGGGAACGTGGCAAGCGGCACTTCACCAAAGTTCCGTCAGTCCAGCCTGTATGCTAGCCACGCGGCGTGCATGGACACAATTACATAACCAACATCGTTGTTTGATTCCGTCTGGCTGCCCCACACCAATGTCTACCTTCGTAAATGCGCGCTAGGAATGCTACGGCCTTTGTGTGCCGTTATTGCAGCAGGAACAGGGTCAGCTGCAGTGGTCAGCAGGGCGCACTGCTGTGCAGCGCTCATAGGGGCCTCTCCTGACGCCTCTCAGTTTGCAAACTGCAAATCAAGAAACCATCTTGGTGCAAGAAACCAGCTTGGTGCTGCTGCAGTTGCTGCAGCTGCTTCAAAATAGCCGCGCATACAGAAGCTGCAGCAAGTTCTGCTACTGCTGTTACTTCTTATAAGCAGCAGCACCGCCTGCTGCTATGAATCACAGAAGACTCTGCTGAGCTCGTCGGCAGCAGCGGGAACTGGTACTACTTGTTGCAGCCTGAATCTGCTGCTCATCACGGCAAATTCAAGGCGCAGCAAGCAGCACGGAAGGCTACAGCGAGCTGCAATGACTGCAACATAAGCTGCAGCGAGCTGCACGCAACGGCAGCTGCGGCAGGTGCTGCATTGGACTAAAGCTTACAGCCAGCTCCGCTTCCTTGAAGGCAAGGGGGGTGGGGCTGTAGGTACATTTGGTCGATGATGTCTTCGTACATTTTTGTTACAACTTTCCTGCGTAGTTTTAGAGTGGCGGTCAGCTCACCGCCAGCGACTGAGAAGTCCACCGGCAGTACCCGCCAAGCCAGCACTCGCTGAGCCCTGCAGCAGCAGCAGCAAAGCAGATGCAGCATCAGCAAGAGATGCACCAGCAGCAGAAGAGGACATGCAGTAGCAGCTGCGGTTGACGTGAGTCGTTGGGAGATAGTGTCAGCGGGCACAGCCTACGCGTTGCCAGGCCGGCTCTAGAAGCTGAAGTGATAAATAAAATGTATGCGTTAAGCTAAGTAACAGCAGACGGCAGTCAACGAGGAGGCGAAAGGCGTCTGGCAGCAGCAACAGCAACAGCCTAGGCCCACCTAGAAACTGCACGTTTGTTGGCCCTCTCGAGCCCCTGTAAGACGAGTTTGTTGACTACGGGGTCTTCTGCTGCTTGGGCCGTTGTTTTGCTGGTGCTGCCCAGTGGCTCTATGACTCGCAGCACCTCTTCGGCCAGGACTTCCGTGGGGGCGTCATCTTTGTCTTTTTCTGTGTGCAGGCAGAGAAGCACCGACAGGAACTTCTTGCGGTCGCCCACCACCATACAGTTGGAAACGAAGGGCAGCTCCTGTCTTATAGTGCTCTCTATGAGGACGGGAGCAACATTTTCCCCGCCTGCTGTGATCAGCAGCTCCTTGGCCCTGCCAGTGATGAAGATGAATCCGTCTTTGTCGACTCGACCCAAGTCCCCAGAATGCAAGAAACCTTGCGGATCCACGGCCTCCATGGTAGCCTTATCGTCTCCCAAATAGCCCATGAATATGTTTCGTCCGCGAAAGCATATTTCCCCCTCGCCTTCACCGTTTGGGTTCAGAATGAGGGTGTCTGTGCCGGGCAGCGAATGGCCTATGCTGCCCACTTTGAACCTGCAGCGAAGCACAACCAACACCAGCACAGCAGCACAATAAGATAAAAGACGCTGATGAATACACGATAACCAGGAACAGCAGATTAGGCGCATGCTCCCAAATATGCATGCTCATACACGCATGCGTATCATGCGCGCGACTATGTATTTAGTCGCGAAAGCCAAAAATACATAGAAGTCAGAACACGAAACAGAGAAACAGTGTCTTCCCAAGTAAAAGGCTGAGACGGGACAAAAATACGTGACAGGAAAACCGATATACGGCGAAGAGCAGCGAACGGTGAAGAGGTTCAACGCGAGACAAGACAACCTCCAGATGAAGACAAATAGAACACGATTCCACAAGAAAGAGTCCGCAAGGCAGCAGCGAGTCAAGCACAAGACTGGCAAGACCATCCTCCAGTGGGAAATATCTATTCTGCCGTGGAGCTGACCATCCGGGGGAAGGCGCAATGAATGTTTGGGGGCCCGTGCTTTCGCTGAGCCCGTAGAGGGAGTTGATGGGCATGCCGAGAGAAAGGAAGTACTTCTGCGTCTCGGGGTCAATGGGGGCTGCGCAGCTGCCCCAAGCGTTGCACTTGTCGAAGCCTAGAGCCTTGCGCACCTGGTGCAGCACGAGCTTGTTGACAGGAGTGAAAGCCCAGGGGGCCCGCCGGCCCTCGAGAAGCGCGCAGGCTCCCTCATATCCGATTTCTTTGGCTGCAGTGGAGAGGCGGCGGCGCCAGTGGCTGCCCCTGGCCCCGAATTCCTTGAGCTTCTGTTCAATCTTTTCCCAAATCCGGGGCACCCCCAGAAACCAGGTGGGCCGCACCTTCAGCAGCGTGTACAGCAGCGTGCCCCGCAGCACGTCGGGGCGCGCGAAATAAACCGAAGTACCCATGATCAGGGGCGCCACGAGGTCCACTATTTGGGCCGCCACGTGAGACAGAGGCAGCAGCGAAACGATGCGGTCTTGGGGGCTGAGCGAGACGATCTGGGCCATGAGGCTGGCGGTCCAGGTCAGGTTGTCGTGAGAGAGCATCACCCCCTTGGGAGGACCAGTGGTCCCGCTGGTGTACACGATGCAGCAGCAGGCTCCCGGCTTCTGCCGCTCCATCCGAGCAGAAAGTGCACTTTCTTTCACAGCTCGGCCGGAAGCAAGAAAGTCGTCGAAAGACACGACAAGTCCGTCGCTTGCGAGGCTGGCGGGGATGCGGTCGCGGTACACCACGATCTGCTGCAGCACGCGGCTGCCTCCCGGCAGCAGCGGCGTCGCCTCCTGCCCCTGCTGCTGCTGCTGCTGCTGCAGCTGGTGCTCCCTGACTGCTAGCATCTTGTGCGCGTTCTCGAGCGAGTCAACAACGGCGATGAAGCACTGGGAGTGTTCGATCACATATTTGCATGCATCTTCATTGTTAGTGGTGTAAACGCCGACAGAAATCCCGCCAGATATGATGGTTCCGTAGAAAGAGATGGCCCAGGCCGGGGAGTTGCAGCCCATTATGGCCACGCGGCACAGCCGCGGGGCCCCCAGGTGCAGCAGTGCCTTTGCAAAGAAACATGCATCAGTCCAGTACCCAAACCAAGAGTAGCCGCACCACCCCGGCAGCAAGTTAGGAACATAAGAGGGAGGGCAAGCAGCCACGGGGGTGCTGCTCCCCTTAGGAAAGCAGACGCACTGGGTGCCTCCGTCATCGCCGTCTGCAGTAGGAGGCGCCGCTGCAGCTCCTGCGGAGGACCCGTTCCCGCTGCTGCTGCTCCCGTTCCCGCTGCTGCTGCTGCTGCTGCTCCCGTTCCCGCTGCTGCTGGTGCTGCTGCTGCTGCTGCTCGAGCACGGGTAGTGCGGCTCAAACAGCAGCGCCGGCTCGGAGCCAAAGCGACGCACGCAGTCCGCGAAAAACTCCACCACTGTCTGCGCAGGGATGGCAGCTGGGCCGCTGCCGCAGCAGAACGCAATAAGAAAGAATGAAATAATAAATAATTAACAAATTACCTTTTTTTCAAACAAATAGACCAACAAACAAGTGGGGAAAGTGAAAGACAAGAACGTGCAGAAACAACTCAAGCAGGCAGCATCACAAGGGGGCCAAAAAAGGCATTCGTTAGCTCAGCTAAAACTGGCAGCAGCAAACTGCTGCTAGCTCTGCTGCTGCAGCTGCTGCCTATGCTGCTGCACATCAAGCAAATGTTGCTGCTGATGAGAGCTGTCATAGCTGCTGCAGCTCGTGCTGCTGGTGCTGCCGCAAGCTACAGCTGCCGCTTTTGCACACGGCACATTTTATGCGGCCAAAGCCACAAGAAAGTACAGCGCATTAATAAGCACTGGCGTGGGCTGCAGGAGCAGAAGCGTTAGCCGTTGCTGCTGCTGCTGCTGCTGCGTGTCTTGCTGTTGCTGCTGAATCAAAAGGGGGGGCTAACCTTTCTGCTACCTTGACAGGAAGCTCGACATCTACGTCTGTGGTCCATACTAGATCTTTGCCTGCTTTGATTTTTTCCTTCAGCTCTGTAGACAAGGGCTCAACGTGCAGAGGGCGGCCGACCCCCAGCTGCTGCTGCTGCTGCTGCAGCGCAGCGTCTCTGTTGCGTAAGACCTGGTTGATAGACACCTGAATGTTGGTGGCCGTCGAAAAGTCCTTGCTCTCGTGAGGCTGAATGTATCTTCCTGGCACGGGCAGGGTGAGGCAGTCAATGGTAACGCCACTCATTGTCTGAGGGCTGCGGTGGCGCAGCTGCTGTGTTGAGGCAACTTGCTGATATCTGAGTCCGCCCTGCCGACAGGCGGGCGGGTTTGGCCTCAAGGAGAAGCCAGAGAGGCCCGCGCAGACAGCGAGCTGTCACGGCGGAATGGAAGCGACGGGCGATGCTGCCGCTGCGGCTGTCACTGCTGGTGTGTGGCTGCCGCTGCAGCTCTCCGGAACTTCCTAGGGTTCAACTTGTGAATGAGGCGCAGCAAAGGCACCTTTGCCGCGCCGGACCTTTGGCAAAGAGAATGAAGGATCTGCAGACGGACACTGCGTTGGAAGGCAGCAAGAATAGATGGCCGCGGGATCCCCTACAGTGGTGCTTGTACACCTAAGGAAAGAAAAAAGAGGGAATAAAAAGGGCTTTTAAGTCTATTGCTGCTGCTCGCCTGCTGTTTTCCGTGGAATTGTGCAGGGAGACGAAAGGGAGCCCAGGACTGACCGCCCTGATGCTGAAACACTACCGGCTAACTGCTCTCCGTGGTGGAGACCACCCATTGAGCTGTGAATGTCAGTTTCTGCTAAATGTCTAGTGTTTTGGTGAATATAAATTAATTCAAGTCAAACGCAGAGAAGACGCCACCAACTATGTGCCTACGCATAGCGTGATTTCTAGAGCTGCAATTGGCAGCGCCCTGAACAGCAGGCAAATGACGCCTTGCTGAAATATTTCAATCTCAGGTCTATAATATTTAAATCATTAAATAATGAGCTCCTCACTCACTTTCCATCAACCTACTTGACAGAAGAGCACAAGACACACCTGCCACTGTGTGTTTAAGTAGGTGCAATTTAAACGTGCACGGCGCTCATCCAGTGCAAACAGATTCGAGGTTATTCAGGAGAGCCTGAAACGAAGGGGGAAATCCTAAATTCAAAATAACTGTCGAAACTGCACAACTTCCTGGTGTTTTTCCCCTTATAAAACAAAGCCCATCTCTTGGAAGATGCATAAAGCCGCCATCCTGCTAGGTATGGTCCCAACCGGTCTCGAACCGGCGACCTTTCGGTTATTAGCCGAATGCTCTAACCAACTGAGCTATAGGACCCCGTGCGACATCTTCTTCTCGTAGTTGTCTTTGTCCGAAAAAGAAAAAAGCAACAAAACCCGTGCCCCCCGAAGTCTCCCTAGCCTTGCCGAAGCTAGATCAGGGAGGGCTGAGGAGGTATAAGTATACAGCGGGACACAGCCCATGCAAGTGATGGTACTTTCTGGTGCCTCTGTACTTAAAATATATTCACTGCTGTGGAATGCGCTGCACGTTTGCCGTCTGCACGACCGTTCGTGCACACTGGCATCAATTAATTACGCACATTCCAATGTAGATGAGCGCAGGACGGGTACTCGCCCGCCCCCAGCTCCGCTGCCAGGGTCTACGGATTCAATGAGCTTTGTTGCTGTATGACTGACTGCCGTTGTCGCTGCGATTGTTGCTGCTGCTTGTGCTGCTGCTGCGAATGTTGCTGCTGTTTCTTGCTTCGGGCGCCGCACCTTCTCCTGGTGCAAATACAGCACCATAGATGGCCCAAGAAGAGTTCATCTATAGAAAAAATGCTTCTGCAGGACAGATGAAGCCTTGGGAGATGAGACTGCTGCCATCCCACCAATATTTTCCGCGCTCTCTGTGTCTGCTCTTCTCTTTGGCAGCAGGTGCATCAGCAGCAGCAGCGGCTGGTGCCGCTGCCATTGCAGTAGGAGCCCTTGCGGCTGCGCAGTCTGCTGCTCGTTGCTTTGTGCTGCTGCTGCTGCTGCAGTTCGCAGTAGCACGACAAGAGCTAGCAACGTCGTTGCCGAAGGCGAGCGGCCGCTGCAACCACAGAGGGGCCAGCAGCAGCGAGCCCAAAGTTCCCGCTGCTAAGTTTACCCTCTCCAGCAGGGTGAGCGCCTGCGGCTGTCTGCAGAGGTAAACAAACCAAAAATCAATCGTTCTGGAAATCTCCGACTGCTTTCCCTGTGGACTCCAGCAACTGAGGGCCTGCTTGCCCGAGGAAAGACACAGCGCAGACATGCGAACTGCCGCCTGATACTCCACCTGCCTCTTGTTTTTCATTGAGTTTTCCTGCAGCTCTCTGGCCTCGCTGCTCCCACTGCTGCTGGCGGGGTCGCTGCTGCTGCTGGCAGCAGTGGCGCCAACAGCTGTAGCGCCAGCCGCCACCCCGGCCTTTTCCTCTCCCCCTAAAATGCCCTCTAGAGGCGCCTCCAATGGCCATTCTTCGGGAGGGCAGACTGAAGCTTCATCTTCCATTCTGGGTCCTTCGGAAGTGGCGGTGGCGGTGGCTGCTTCTTTGCGCGCCGCTGCTGCAGCAGCAGCTCGCGCCCTGGCCTTCAAGTTCATGGGCAGCGGCTCCTCACCGTCGTCGTCAAAGAGGAGAAAACGACTATGTTCCCTCTTCTTCTCTCTGCGCCCAGCCGCCATGGTGGACTGGGCACAGGGGCAGCACCACTGGTCATCTCGCGTGAGCTCCTGGCGGGTCCAGTGGGCCGCTGTGTCCCCTATCAACTCCAGCCTCTTGTGCGGAGGCGCGTCTCGAGAAGAACGCAACCGCCGCAGCTCCGGCCCGTTCTGTGTCTTGCTGCGGTGCTGCACCTCCAGCAGCGCCTGCACATCCAGCATCAAAGAGGCTTCAAACGCCGTCCACACGGACCCGTGGGGCCCCCCAGCGCCTGGTGGTATTCCATTTCCGCTGTCCGGGCCAAATGCAGCAGCCAGACACATTTCGGAATACCCAGGAATATATGTAGGGTGCGCGGCGGCGGGTCTCGGCAGCGGCGCCGCTGCTGCGAAATGAGGCAGCAACAAGACAGCAGCACAAAAAACACTCCGTGAAAGAATAGAACAAAGGGTATATGTCCTGCGATGCAAGGGATTATCAGCTACAGGTCTATGTACACGAAGAGTGCGCGAGGTCACTTTGAAAGTGAAAAAGTGGACATTTGTGTGTCACTCCTGTATGTGCGACTCACCAACAGACACAGGCCGCCGTCGCCCCTGTTTGTCTTGATGCAGGAGCGCTACTCCGTGCTGATTGTGCCGCAGACTTTGCTGCTGCTGCTGCTGCGCCTGCTGCTGCTGCTGCTGCTGCTGTTGACTCTGCTGCAATATCTGATAGTCCCGCTGCTGCTGCTGCTGCTGCTGCTGCTGCTGCTGCTCCCACAACTGTTGCTGGGTTGATAACACGCAGGTGGCTATGTGGCACCCAGTAGAGTCCCACGCCTCAGGCAAGTGGCTCGCTTCTGGAGCAAGCGCCATGGGGGCTAAGCGAGCAGCGCTGAACACAGCAGTGTGCTGCAGCAGCTGCAGCTGTGATATCTTTGTCGTGCGGCAGCGATAATGAGACACGCTATTCGCAAGAAGGTAAAACTCGAGAAACAATTGCAGTCAAGGCACAGGCCCGGTGCTGCCTGAAGTGCAGTGACTGCATCGATGCGGCAGTGATACACACCACGAAAGCCTACAGTGCCACACACAGGCTACTGAATTAGACTAAACCCCACACAAACAAACACACTCCTCCAGGAATATGGATTTGCTGAGTCGGAAAAGCCCTCCGAACATACGTGAGCCGTGGCAGCAGCTACTGCAGCGACAGCAGCAGCAGCTCAGCAGCCGGTGGACCAGCAAGGCCTAGCTAGTAAAGGATTCTGTTCGGGGGGGGCAACAGCTGCACCATTATATCACACAAACCAAATATTTCTTTTCTACAGTCAAAGTGAAGGAAGTGAAAAACAAATTGTGTCACCTTCCTCACAATACGCAGCATTTGGGGCCACCAAGGTTCGGTAAGTATGAGGCAGGTGTGCAACCTAGACCTGCTGTCTATGCCCTTTGCGCTTCCCTACGACTTAAATCACACGAAAATCAGTTTTTTAATTGACTCCTAAACCGTGTTTGATAGAAAGACAGCAACGGAGAGTTCATTTTCCAGCTAGATCCTCGCTAGACTCTGGCAGCCCACCTGGAAGCCTCTTACAGCAGTCGCGTCTATGCATCAATTCCCAGTACAGACGCTGAGTAGCGAAGAGGCTTCTGTCTCGTCCGTTTTCCATTCCAAAACATTAATTCAACTCTTCTGTCTCACACTGAAGATGATTAGAAGAAAGGAAAATCCTGGGAGCACCAGCTCGCCTCGGGTGGTGTGGCTCTCAATTTTGCAAGAAACGAAGCCTTGCCACCCAGGCTACAGGCAAACAAGCTTGATATTTAGGCAATACAAATAAGCAGCAATTGACCCACTGCGTGGGACATTGAACTTCGGCATGCAGTGCTGTGATCGCCCAGCTACCTGCGCAGTGCAGCTTGCAGAATTTCCTGCAGGCGACAGGCAGTGTAAGGGAACATCAGAATATGAGACACCACGGAAGGCGCCACAAGCCACACTCACTGGGAGCTAGCTGGGGTCCCTCAACTGCATGCATATACGTACACGCCAGGTGGATATTAATGAGAAGGATTAAGAGGAGGTACTGCTGGTGCGCTATTTGAGCCTTTCAAGGCAAACTGATGGCGCCCTATTTACCCCCGTAAACTGCATAGAAGGCGCCACCATGGCGCCCCGGCCCCGGCACTGGCTACACAGAAACCAAACTGTGCTAATTACCTTTCCCTTATATATCGACTAGAGCGTTAATTTGTTTTCTTTTGGTCCCAGTTGCGGGATTCTAGGGGAAGATGTTGGGTTTCAGAGTATAATAGTTCAAGTGCACCTATTGGCAAAGGCCGGGACCCTACGTATTCGCATCTGTGAGAGTGCAGTGTACCACATTTGAAGGGCACCTTTTGACGTACTATAACATAGACAAACAGACTAGGTGCTGTAAGCCGTAGCGCCAGTGGCCTTACTAACTCACTATTGGGAGCAACTGGGTCCACAAAGGCTAGTACAGCGCAAGAGTCTGAAATGCATTTAGTTGCTAGAGAAGGCTGAAATTAATGTTCAAAGCAGAGGAGGCTTTGAAATTTAGCCACAGCGAAGGTCCGCAGGAGCAAAAATTCGCGGCCAATACAGGCTCCTTTTGGGTCCCAAATGGGTCTATTTTGGAGTCCAACAGTGGTGCACAATGCTCGAAAGAAATTGGTTTATAAAGCAACGATTTCACTCACTAGCCTCACCAACAGTAGCTGGTCCCAAACACTAGAGAAGCCCTCTGCCGGCTAAAGGAACACAAGAGATGCTCGATAAAGGCGTTTAGTTTTTCACAATGTCTTTGAGTGAATATCCAGTTCAAGTTAGTGAGAGGGAATGAAGCTTGAGCTACCCGGTGAACCTATCCCACTCTCCCGCAGATCACGTTTCCCGCAGTGTCCTCTAAGGGAACGAGCTCTGCACTGGCAGCTAAGAACCATTCTAATTTGCTCTAGCTAGTTCTTAATTGCATTTGTTCTACAAACAGTGCATCTTGTGCACTTCACAGGGACTGCAAAGGCCGGTCGCTGCCAGTAAGTACAGGCGAGCCAAAAGCTAGGGCCTCACGGATAGCTCAGCCTCTAAGTGAGTCTCTGGAAGCCTTAATAAAAAGTTATTCTTTTATAGATCATCAATGTTATTGCGTTTAGAGCGAAAGTTGCCGCTTCTTCGCAGTGCAGCAAATCGCGAGTGCCCCTACTGTAAAGGTGTCCGGTGTATGAACGCGAGGCAGCAGAAACTCTGGTTCCACTAAGCTCACAGTCTACCCCTAACTTGACATTTTCTGGCCAGATCACCACATGCATGCAAGTCAGTGAGGTGTCAAAAGTTGAGAAAGAAGCTCTCGGCGGGACAAAGATCACTGGAATTTGCTGCAGCTTGGGGAAGCCGCAGTGGGTGCGACAATCAAATTGCTATTACTCTGCAGCTGCAGCGGGAGCAGCAAAGTGTCTCTGCTGCGCTGCACTTCCCCTGAGAATGCCTAATTTCCCTGTGAGAAGGAAAGGTGACGGGGGAGCCATCGGCAGCACCTGCAGCAACTTTTGCTGCTTCCCTTTGTTCCTGGGATAGCCTCAAACTCAGAAAGGTAGCGCTCTACTTACCTACTGGTTGGAGTGTACATACACTGAGCAGTCGGCAGTTCACAGAATGAAGCAGCTGGGATGCACCAGCAGCACCTGCTGCTGTCCTTGCTATTGGTGCCTTTGCTGCTTTTGCTGCCACTGCTGCTGACGCTGCAGTAAATCACTGGGAGTTTTCCTTCTCTGCAGCAGCCCGCCTTAGGAAGTCTGCTCTGTGTCTCTGTGCTGCTACTATCATTTCTGCTAAGAGCTCAGGGGCCCAGCTCTCTTCGCATAGGCGGGTTAGCAGCAGCAACACAGAAGTCTGAAGCCCCCCTCCGGCTGCTGCTGCTCCTCCAGGTGTTGCTGCTGCTGCTGCTGTCTTCTCATGTGAATCCCTAGCAGGCAGGAGGTGGCAAGCAACTTCGAGCAAGACACGAAAAGAGGCCCTGGCCCTTTCAAGATCATCGGCTGAAAATCCCCCTGCGCCGCATTCAGTTCCTGCTGCTGCTGCTGCTCTAGACCCTGCAGCTGCGGCTCCTGCAGCATGAGCTGGGGGGGGCCCGGGGAAGCCCATACTACAGTTGCCTTCCTATGCTGCTGGGCTGCGATGTCCTGGGGAATGCTGTTGCTCTTGAGAAGCACACAATCCTTTCTACAGGCGGCACTGAAAATATTGTTTCCGCCGCGTTCAACCCTGCTGCTGCTGCTCTTGCAGCTGCTGCTGCGGGGGCTGGAAGTGCCTCTTCTCTTTGCTGTGCGGTCAGGAACGCCTGCTGCTGCACGAGGTGGCAAAGGAGCATTAGGGCTGAGGTGTCTAGGCGTTCTGCTGCAGTGAGTGGAGGAGTAGCTGCTGCTTTTGCTGCTGCAGCGCGTGGAGGAGTCGCTGCTGCTTTTGCTGATGCACTCGTTCCTGATGCCGGATTTTGCTGCCGACTCTCAAGATACTGCAGTGTTCTCCCGTGCCAGCTGCCGAAACTTTTGCAGGAGGAAACAAATAATGTAGGATTTTATTTTGAGTTGTAACTCTTTTCGCTGTTGCTGCTGCTACTTCAGACGATCTGGTGGGTGGCACCACCTTTGCAGGGGCCCCTCTGCTGAGGGCCCCGAGGAACTGCCCTTAGCAAGGAGCCCCGGGGCCCCTTGCTTACCCTCGTTGGTTCTTCCTGCGTTACATTCTTAAAAACAAAGCCTAGTCATAACGAAAAAAAGAACAAATAGAAGCTGCATTTCAGCAGTGATAGCGGCAGCCGATGGAGCAGAAGGCGCTGTGCTGTGGTGGACCAAAGGATGCAGCAACGCCCTTCTGTGGATCCTGTTTTGCTCCGGCTGCTGCAGCTTCCATTCAGCCTTGAAGTTTGACATTTCGTTAAGTTGAACAGAAGCAGCAGAGGTGCGGCTGCTGCTCCGGCGCATGCAAACCCGCAAGTTACCACACGGGGAGCGCTGCTGGCGTCGCCAGCTGCTGCTGCACCTGTTGGCGCTCTTATTTCGCCTCTTATTGGCTTGGTAAAGGGCAGCAGCTTTCTTCGTAGCGACTTAGCCGCAGCGGCAACAGCATGGAGCGGCAGCAGCGACGCACAGCGTCAGCAACGGCAAAATGCAACAGCAGAAGCAGCAGGCAGTCGCCACATCAGCAACACTTTGCTGAGCCGATGCTGTGCCTCCAAACCTTGTAGGCAGCTCTGCAGCTGGCGGCTGCTGAGCAGCAAAACTTCGAACTGCAGCTCGGGGGAGTGGACTGTCTTGAATGCTGCAAAATGGAATTGCCGGGGTTTTACTGGGACGCAGAGCGTCGCAGGTACTTCCCATTGCACTCTCTGCACCGGCCTTCCTCATCCATCAACCCGCAGCCACAGCAGCAGCAGCAGCAGCAGGTGCAGCAGCAACAGCAGCGGCTATGGCAGCGCCAGCACCGGCAGCACCGCCGAAAGCGGCAGGAACGCCAGGAGCAGCAGTTGAAGCACCTGCAGCAGCAGCGGCAGAATGCAGAGTCTGCCTGCCAGTCCCCTGGAGGGCAGTTAAACCAGCAGCAGGGTCGGAAGCGTCAGCAGTTTGTGCAGCAACGGCACCAGCGGGAGCAGCAGCAGCGAGGGCCCAAGCAGCTGCGTTGCTGTCAGGAAGACAGTAGCCAGCAGCTCCGGTGCATCGTTAGGAGCGGCTTCAGCGTGAACAGCAGCAGCAGCAGCAGCAGCAGCAAATGCAGCAGCAGAAGTACTAGCAGTAACAGCGAATACAGAAGTCGCGAAACTAGCAGGCCTAGCAGCAGCACCAGAGCTAAGAGAAGTTCCTCTTCAGGAAGCAAAAGTGCTGCAGCTGCTGCTGTTTCGGTGGCTTCAGCGGCTAGAGAGGCGGATGTGCCTCCTCCACGCAACCTTTTGTATGCTATTCGCCGGATGCGCCTCGGCAGCAGCAGCAGCAGCAACTCTTGCTGCTGGACGCAGTGGACTGCAGCAAACACGAGGGCGAGGGCTTTTGCCACTGCGCTGAAGCAACTGCACCTGCCGCTGCCTCTTGGCTTTTCACCCTATGTTTGTCTTGCTGCTGCCAGCTCGTACTCCCCTGAGCAGCAGCAGCAGCGGAAGGCTTCTTGCAACTGGCAGCTGCTGCTCTCTGTAGGTGGGGAAGGGGGAGGTCGTTTGCTGCAGTTCGGCGCGACAGCAATTTTGGCGACAAGTGCTGCAGCAGAAGCATCAGCAGCAGCAGAAGGCGCCATCTTGGGCTCGCCCGCCCTCTGGGTTGCTGCATCTGCATCTGAGCAGCCACTGCAGCAGCAACAAGAGCTACAGCAGTACTTCCCAGGCGATAATAGTTACTCAACCCCTGTACGGCAGCAAGGCGCAGCAGCAGACGAAGGCTTTGGTGAGGCTCCTGTTCCTCACGCTGCTGCTGCTGCTGCGTGTGTAGCTGCTGCTGCCCCTGGCCGCCTGGTGGACATTGCAGTGGTGGGGTCTCTTGCCGTTTGCTGTCTTCGCAGCAGCGGCCGAAGCCCTGGCGCTCTTGTAGTGCAGGAGTCGAGCAGCAGCAGCAGCAGCAGACTGCTGTGGGCTGACTGGAATGCTGCAGCAGACGCCTGGGCGTGCGCCTCAAGCTTGTCTGCAGCGCCACCAGAAGCAGCAGCAGCAGCGCCAGCAAGAGAGCCTTGGTTTGTTCTGGCTGGCAGGCAGCCAGCAGCACAGCTGCTGCGGCCACGAGAGGGGCAAACGAGGCTGCAGAAGGTGTGGATCACACCGAAAAGGGCGGAACGGCTGCTGCCGCGCTGCTGTGCTGCTGCTGCATGGTGGTCAGAAGCAGCAGCAAACAACCCGTTTGCTGCTGCTGATGGTGCAGGGGTGGCTCTGGTTGGAGGCCACGGCAAGGGCCTTGTAGCAATAGACCCTCGCTGTGCGCTTCCTGTAGAACTTCAGAAGCAGCAGAGTAGCAGCAGCAGCATCAGTTCTATTGTTCCTCTCCAGACCCATACAGCTGGTGTAGTTACTCGCAGCGGTGTCGAGGGTCTTGCATTGCTGGACTTGAGACGGTTTGGAGGACCGAGGACTCAAGAAGCTTCATGCAGGTTAGCTTCGGTATACTAGAATCCTGATGCACTTGGTGCTGCTTCCCATTCGCAGCCGCAGCACTGAGAACAGGATAATACTTTTGAATTTTCGCTCTTGCCCTTGGGTTCCTTTTCTTACTTTCGAGATCGTACTCTACATTGCGATTGTTAGTAATGTTCATTTTCCGTTAATGCTGTTGCCAATGCTGCAGCCGCCTTGCCGCCTGTACCGTTCGCGAGTTCCTGCCTGTCCGCAGTAGGACTTCGAACACCTTCTTCTGCAATAGCGACAGCAAATGGCGTTTTTCTGTGGACAGCAAAGAGGAGTTAATTGTTGCCCCCTTCCCATTTAGCAGTGGCAGCAGTTACTGCAGCAACTGCAGCAGCGGCCGGGGAAACGGCAGCTTTTTCATATTTGACATTCAGCGTGGAGACTGCTGCAAAGAGATTGCAGCAGCTCCTTGTACATCTTCAACTGACGATCTACCGCCATTCGAGCTGTTCGGCTGCTGCTGCTTACTTCCTCGGGCTGCCGCAGGTTTCCGCGACGCTTCTCACGTTCATCAGGAAGTGCTTGTACACCCAATGCACGAGTCAGATCAGGAGCCTTTCGCTCACATCCCCTCACAGAGGCTACAGAGCTGCATTTGTGGTCGCAAGCGCTATGAAAATGCTCCTGTGGAAGCATCAGGACAGCAACGTCACCAGCCCTTCAGGTGCATGGATACCTGGGAGTGTTTTTGTTGTGACGCAACGCAGAGTGCCAGTATGGAACAAAATAGGCAGATATCTAGTGCATGCTGTGCACTATTGCGACTAGGAGGTTGGCCTTCTCATGCTGGCCTGACGGCTCCCAGGGCTGCCACAGCAGCAGCAGCGGCGGCAGCAGCCGCAGCAGCAGCCGCAAGCGAGGTGGGCGGATCAGTATTCGTGGGAGCGAGTACGTGGGGCCTGCATGTTATGGTAGCAGCACCACCGGATGCTGTATATTAGCAGGAGTTACTATGGCAGCAGCTACCACAGCAGACGTGCCTCGTGGATTACCAAGTGGCTATCCTGTTGGAGCGCCAACATGGGCACACGGAGCCAACGTGGGCACTCGGAGAATGGTTTGTACCTGTTAATAAGCCCCACAAGGCGCATTTCACGTTAGCCAAATGTTTTGTCTTACCAGTCAGATGTTTCCAGCTGCGTGCAACGGATTTGCCATAACGAAACTGATTCCCCCTGTGCCACAGGCAGTTTATCACAAGAATGGTGAATCTGAGAAGGTGGTGTTCCCCTTCTCGCCTTTCTTCTGTATCCTGAGCGACTTAGTTTCAGAGCCGCGTGCTGGGAAGGACAGGATTCAGTATTCTGTAGTGAACAAACCCAAGTGCACACCAACGCTCGGCACGATGCATACGCCTGTACAGGCTACCCGCTTGCTTGCGTCTGAACTCAATTTGTCCACTTTTTTTGGAACAAGAAGAGAGCGCATTGCTACAGAGGCTCGGCCACGTGGGACGCTTTTGCAAGTGCTCCAAGCGAAAGGTCAAGCCAGCGCATAAGCACGAACTTTTATGGGCATTTTGTTGCTTGGCTTGAAGATGCGGAATTAATGCCACTCTCAGTAACTGGCTTTTTTAAGCGATGGTCAAAAAAGTCCTTGAGGTCAGAGGAGACGTGGGAAAGAGCTTGAGAGCTTGCAGATGTTACCCTTTACGTACAACGCGGATTTGGGAACTTAGCCTGCTGGCTTTTGTTCATATGCCACCAGCGTATTTTAGCACGCAAAGCTGTGGGCACATGAGATGCACAAGCTGCCACGTGGACAGTGATTTATGTCGGGGGCGCCACTTTCGGCTGGGCCACGCTGGCACGGCATGAAACGCCAAGTGTAGCTCTGGCATCTTTGGATCATTGGGATGCTGCCTTTTATGTTTTTGCGTTCTTTTGCTTAATGGTCTTGGCGGGAGCATCTCCAGATGCACGGAATCGGCGCGCACGCAAATTACAAGCAAGCCTTAAGCGGCGCATCATTCGATAGTGAGCTGCGCATTCTGTGCACTCTGTACTATTCGTTTCCTGCCCATCTGACTAGCATAATGCACTGACAAATGAGCCTAACACCTCAGCAATGATGGCCTAGAAAGTGTATCCAGCTCTTAAACATTCTATTGTCTTGAAATGTAGAAAAGGATGGAAAAGCAAAAACGCTTGTATGCACAAGTTTTCTTCGGGCCATAGTTTTGTGATCTCTGTGGCATCACAGGTTTAAAAGAACATGCAATCGATCTCCCGTTAGCAGGTTTGTTAAGAGGTGCTGTAGATTGAACGTTGCCAGTTGAGAATGTAGGGAGCAGAAAGGATGACTAGACTGGCCTGGCTCGAAGGCTTCACTGTAGCTTCTTGGACAAAAATGAGTAACTCTAGGAGTTCGTACGCCGAACTTCCAAGAGGTGTTGTGTGTCAGAAGAGAAAATGAAACAGAAAACGGAATGCAGAAGAAAAAACAAACAGTGCCTTAATGCGACATTAGTTAATACGAAAACTGCCAGCAACATTTTTCGATAGGTGTTGTGTGTCAGAAGAGAAAATGAAACAGAAAACGGAATGCAGAAGAAAAAACAAACAGTGCCTTAATGCGACATTAGTTAATACGAAAACTGCCAGCAACATTTTTCGATAGGGCCCAAAAGGCGTTTCGTGCACATGTGGCGAATAGACGACGCCAATTCGAGAAGCATGTATGAGCGTGCATATTCTTAAAACATATGGCTCATAAACGAGCCTGTATGAGATTAAAGTCCTGTGGCTGCATAGCCACAAACCTATAGAATGTCCATGCATCTGCGCTCATATTCGAGCTCATTTAAGCGATTATTTCCGCTCATTTATGCACGGACTCCCGGGGCGCTGGAAACGCACACGCAGGTAGAAAACTACGTAGCAAAAAAATAAATTCATGCCCTGCTGTGCAAGTGTGCATGTGCACACAAGTACTCACCAGACAAAAGGCGACCATTTGAGCCTGGCATCTCCAAGGTACCTCGTGAGCACAACGCGGCTAACTTGAAAAATTGAAAAACCACATTGGGCTACAGAGCCTTTGCCCTGTGGCAAGAAAACAGAACTTTAAACTGCTTTCACCAATTATTGGCTACGTATCGTCAGCAATGTGGCATGAGAGGTCAAAACATAAAAGTTGATTGGCTAGCTTTCGATGAAGCGAGATTGGCGCGCTCTCTGCGCTTCTTGTCATCCAGTAGCACCTCAATGAAGGCTAAGAAGTCGGCGTCCTCATCGACGTTTCGTTTAGAGAAGAGTTTGTTAAATTCATTAGAATTGCTGGATACAACTCTTAAGGAAGTAATGCCTTTGGCTCTTAACCATGCTGCCCTATGCGGATGGGTCTTCAGAAGACCAGGCTCCTGTTTGTCTCGCCTTGTCGGGCGCACTGAGACAGGGTAGGAGCCATGAAAAAGACTGCACATTGGGCTTTCCAAAAGAGAAATCGGGATTTCCATTGGCTGTTGCTTGAGGCGCTCTGCACCTGCCATTTGCTGTCTAGTGGGCGTTTCCGGCGGGCCCGCCGATGTACCACAAGCACATCTCTTCTTCTGCTCCTTCTGATATCCTGCCTCCTCAACATGGTTGTTTTGGTTTCGATTTCCGCTCCATAAGTGGTGCTCCGGGCGTTTCTTTGTAAGCAGTTGACTTTGTAACGGAGGCCTCTGCAGTTCGTTCGTAGGTGGCGGTGATCTGGAGGAAAGCCATAGAAGACCTGGCGGGCCAGCTGTGTCGAACCGACGCAGTATAAGGGGTCGGTTAGGTCTGTTCGTGGGGTCTGGCGTAGGCGTTGTGGGTGTGTTTGAGGCCGGCGACGCGCTGCACGAGATGTTGGTACAACAAACAGAAGGCCCCATAGATATGTAAACTGTTTCTACCTGCACTAATATGAGCTCATGACCTGTTTTAGTGGGCGCTATCACACGCAGGCGTGGCCAACAACGCTTCCGTGCTTCCGGAACTGGACAACATAATGCAGCATCACTCACTTAATGTACCTCCATGGGTGCTGCGGAAAGACTCTGCCTTTATTCATCTCTTTCCGCTCCATTGTGTATTGCTTTCAACCCGTGGACGAGCCGGATTTGGTGAGATGTAAGCTCTGGCGAGTCGAGTCACCTTGAAGAAGGGCGAACACCGTGATACTTGGCCTTAGCCTCCTCTATCAGTGGAGTCTTGTGATTTGTATTTTTTGCCAAGATAGCCCCGGAAACACAAAAGCAAACGGGCAAGAAGCAGTGTGCTTGGGTGCACGTTGCCGCTAGCCGAAGTGTGACCACGCAGCCTCCAAACGAAAAACGGAGTTGCGACCTTCAAGAGTAGATACGGGGCGAAAAAAGCTGAAATACTTCGCCCCTTTTCTCTAAACACTCAAAAGTACGGTTGCAAACAAATAAATTTGACGAAAAAGTGGGGAAAGGCCCTCGACCATGCGGATGCCCAATATGCGAAACAGCGCAGCACCGGCTCGCGAGACTAGGCCGCGACAAGGCAGCACCTTAGCTTGTACCATAAGTTTAGACCAGTTGTTGCCCGTTTTACTTCATCTTCTATTATTAGAGCACTTCTTCGCTTTCTGATTTCAAGAAGGAGGGACGAACTTACACAATTTCAGCTGCTAGCCTTCACCGGGTCATACAGGAGGTTCACATTGCCGTGACCAGACTTCACCAGCACAATTTTCATGACACATCTTCCGGCTTTAACTACCTGCATATTTCTCTAGCACAAATAACACAAACGCGCATTTATAGGCAGCCTTTTTCCAGCACATACGCCCCACCTGAATTTCCACTGTTCAACGCACTGCACGAAAGGAGCAGCGACATCTCAGTGAAGTGACAACATGCAAAGTCTGATACACCAGTTAATTAAACTAACAGCTTTTCAAACCAAAAACAGTGACTGAGTGTGGCTCTTGGCGATGTACAGCAGGAAGAGACACGTGCATTCAGGATCCATTCATACTAGCGAGTGGTACTTTGTTGGAAATGAATGTGACGTTGGTTAGCACGTGAGTGGGGCGTTTCTGCTGGTGGCACCATTTTGGCAAGTGGAAGGAAACAGCGCATAATAGGTAAAACTTTTTACATTCAGAAGGCGCATTGTCGCTTGCACACAGAACTTCCCGCCTGTGCGGATTAGTGGGCGCATCTCAACGGCACACGCCGTTATTCTTGCGAATGGAACATTTATCGAGCAAATGCATGCCGTGCAGCCGCAGTCAAGAATTGTACCTCCTCGTTCGCTATTCAGCGCAACTAAAGCCCTTTAATCTGGGGTAAAATGGCAAATTCACGCAATGGTGATTAGCGTTGCCTGAAGATGAAATGATGACGGCAACGCTTGGCGAAGGCAAGAAATAATTGTGCACGCCGATTATAATAGACAACATAGTTACTCTGGTTCTTTGATATATCCACTCCAGCCGCAGCACCTCAGGAGCCTAGAGTGTGAAAACATATACTCTCTGAGTCCTTTGCGCACACCAAGCCGTCTTCTCGATGGCAGAAAACTCACCAAGGATAGCGAGCATTCTGTGTCTTTCGGAGTAAACGCTTCATGTTTCGCATTTCCTAATGCTCCAATTCGAATTCCACTGTCAAGTGGTGCTAAATAAGCATCATGTCTCTCATAGAAAACTTCGCAAAGACAAGTACCGCTACGCTTCAGGCGGTACAAAGGGTCGAGCAGCATTTGTACGAGCGTTCCATTCAGGTAGTTGTTTTGAATCAGCTCGACTTGGTGAAATAAAAGTAACGAGGCTTCATCTGAGTACTGTCCATGCAGTGCAACATTCGGCATGCACGATAATGGAGAGTCTCTCTACAACGCTTTCAACCAGAGAGATGATTTTTAAAAAGGAGGCGCGCATGCTCGCTCGCTTCAGCTCTGAATGCCTAATAATACTGGCGAACAAATATAAAAGAGCAGATGAGAGTCAGATGAAAACAAATGAGAGGTTGAGTAAACGTAACCTTCCGAAACGTTCGGGCGCATCAGCATAAGTGGCCATACCCGAGCATGCTTGGTGTGAAAGTTAATAGACTGTCAACAGCAATGTTCAATTCCTCTGATACAAAAAGCAAACAAAATGGATATGGCAAGAATACAATTTTTTGTGGAAAGGAAGACATGCATTCGATGAGGGGAGTTGGGATGTAAACGGACGTATTGAACGTGACACCTCACCATTGCTGACGTTCCTCGTTGTAGCATAGAGCAGTTCAGGCTAGAAGGAGTGCTGTCACTTGCCTGGTAGTATCGCCAATAGGTGTATCGAGCACTCTCGGTCTGAATATTTTTTGAGCAATTGGGCATGTTCACTTTATACGTTTCATGCTTGTTCAGGTTCCGTTTGTAGCCCCAATTCGACTGCAATCTCGATATAGTTGCGCCGCTAGTGTCTTCTAGCTTCCTTCCAGCCAGTACTAGGGCAAAATAATGACCGCTGCCAGTACTTTAGCATTGCTCAAGGACGATTTCGAGCACACCAGCTGGGAGGAAGGGGAGGAAGGGAGATGCATGAGCTGGCACGGGGCTCTTGCAAAACATACGGCTACAAAGGCAAGGGCTGCGGAAGCAAAAGCAGTTGGAAGATTTGCCGAATAAAGTCTCACGCGCGTACAGAACTCATGGCAGCTTGCTCTGACACTTGCTCTCTGGTGTGGTTGAAAAAAAAATGACGCTGTGACGCTGGAGGTGTGCTGGGAATTAGATTAGCGAATGACTATCTTAGATTCTAACAGCAGGCAAGGCCGAGGTGCTTTCATATTTTCAGATCATGCCAACCCAGTGGCTAGCCAATAGTTCCCTGGCTGCGGGTTGCTTTAGTCAGATATGCAAACAAACACTGAATATGTTTAACTCGAAAATCTTTCTCACTTAGAAAAAGCACAGATACTCGAACGCAAACGCGCGGTTTCCTTTCTTTTGAAGAAGTGATCATGCGGGATCACATCGAAGATTGATACTAAGTAAAACATGCAACGGTACTGAACACAAAAGTTTCAGGGCATGTATTTCTCTCTGTACAGTGCTCCTATATGAAGATAAAGAGTGGTGACCCTCACCATCCAGAAGGGGCATTTGATGAGAGTTCATGCCGAGTTGCTAAGTGAGTGTAAATACTGAAAGTAGCCTCAGTAGATCAGCCGAACGGCTTAGGGTGTAAAAGTAGATTGTCGCCTTTGAGGGACGCTTTGCCAAATTTTCGCGCCTTCAGCTGTATAGCTTAGTAGAAGGCTGTAATATTAGCTTAGTAAAAGAATGTAACATTAGTGAAAGGTCTAGATGGACTTTCTAAAAGGACGAAATGGTGTGCAAGACTGTCTGTTCGTGACAGTGCGCCTGTCCGATGGCTCACGCCGTACCTTTCGGTTTATTTAGCTCGGGGATTAACGAGTGTTGGGATTCACTGAAAAACACCTTACTCGCCACTAGTTTAAAATGAGGATGTTATGCGCCCTTATTTAATCTTCCGATGCAGCTATACATTTCCAACGACAAAACAGGCTCGCAGATGGAATCGAGCGGATAGTGCTCTTTCTTCAGTCCAGACTAGATGTTTAAAGGGTTTGAATACACAGAGCCTTCCATATACTAACTCAGTTGTCCTTCTGTCCAGTCAGGCCGATTCGACGCTCACTAAAAAGAACTGTCCCGACGGCGGGTCACTTTGTCCACAGAAACCTTTCCGTAGTTGTGTCCTTAGCTTACCGGTGTACCCGTAAACAATACAGTTCTTCTCAAGATTATCCAGAAAAAAAAAGCTCACGTGTTCTATCTTAGCCTCAGCGCTTGCGCTAAAGTTGCTCAGTTCCCCGATTCCCACCGTCACACTGGTGACTTCGAGGCCTGCAAGAACAACATTGGTCGCATTTGCTCGAAGCCTTTGGGCCCTTCTTGAAATAATGACTAATGAAAGTATTTTGTCTGGTGTTTAAGGCTATTTTATGCTTTCTGGTACCATATTATCCACGGATAGGGTGCGCTTAACGCTGGTTGCATCAGGAGGAATGATGCCCGTTGCGGGTATGTTCCGCAAAGAACTAAGGCAAAAAACGGACGCAAACACACTGCAAAGGTGCAAATACACATCAATTGATAAAAGCAACTTTATTGAAGCTATAATAAGGGTAAAGTATATACTTCTGCTCGTCTGATCCTGTGGAGAAAAGCGCTCCTCAAGGCCAGTGAGCAAGCCGTGGTGGCCTTGCCGCCCTTGTCTGCACGCTTGTCTGGACTACAGCTACAAATCGGCACACTTCTTGCTCAAAATCAATTATCGGCTCTTTTAAAAAGGTATTCCGTTTCGCACTTTCCCAATGCGGAGGCCTTATGCATAGCTTGCGTTGACAGACATCGTATCTGGTCGTGTGCTTTACCGATTACAGTGGACCTGAGAGGCTTACTAACTGCCTCACAAAAGTTCGCATGGGCTAAGGCCAAACCAACTGATCAGAGCTACAAGGTCAACGCTCCAATAAATTACAGCGTGCGCTTGACTTCTTCAAGCATACTCAGCTGGCCTTTGGAAGCCACCTGCTCTTGTCGTTGAAAACCACGATAAATTTTCCCGGACAGTGGACACAGTCATACCGGCAGCAGAAGGTCCTTTGAGCATTCAGTGCAGGGCAAGAACAAGTGAGATGCGTTCCATGTTGCCCTTGGAACTGAGATACAAAGTTATGTGCTGTAGTCCGCGTAGCAAGCCATGCTTCATGTACTGGCCCGATCTATAATGGTCTCCAATGACGGTTCATATTTGCTGCTTATGTCTACAGCTTCTTCAACATAAAACAGCTGCTTCGTCTAACCTTGTATACCGCAGCCTGCTTGCATTTTGCCCAGACCGTGCAGTCCCTGGATTCACACTGGAAGTTATCTCGCACCTACAGTGCAAGGCGTCTGAGCCTAGATTTTTCATCTGCACGAGCAGATCCTCTCTCTGGGCCAGCCTTTTCATCGATTTTTCAGAGGATGACATCGTCTGACGAAAGCCAACAAGAAGACAGAGCCCAGAAGCGTCTGCGCCTCGAACAACTACAGGTTGTTAGGGAAGTTGCATTGGATTTTGCCGCTGCATCAAGCTTTCACTCAAGAGGGCAGATTCAGTCAGCGCCCATTAAATTTGGCGAACACTGGCATCTGCCTTTTAGTCAAAGTGCTGCCATATCGGCGCAAGACCAGACTGCAGCTGTTGAAAACAACGGAACTGCAACTCAGGAGCAAGCATTACCTAATTTTCGACAAGTGCAGGTATCATGCGAACACCAAGAACACTCCATGGACGACGAAGCCCTGCACTTCGTTGATACGTCGAGGCCTCATAAGGATATGCGGCCGCGTCGCAATCTGATCGACATGTCAAGGCCTTATCCCTTTCCGATAAAGGAAACAGCTCAGGGTCGAGACCGCATGTCTTCGCGATTTCCCGTAGTATCTCCCGGCTTTTGTCTTCCAGTTAAGACGCCAGAACGTATTCAATCGGCACCAGTATCGGACCATGGAGAAAACTCCTCTCAGCCGGATATTATCGATCTGATACTCTCACCCGAAGCAGAGAGTTCTGACTATACGGATTTAGAAGATACTGAAAGCTCCATCCAGTCGCATGAGGAAGAAGATTCAAGCCAATAATTACACATGCTCCACGGCAGGAAATCAGATTTCGACAGTGATAAGACCTAGGAAATCTCTACATCGGCACCATTAGCTGCAACATTCAGCAGCTGCTGTCTACCCCGCAATCAGCACACATGAAACGCCTTGAAGCAAAAGTAACCTTCAGTGCATCTAGAAATTTTTAAATGCACCAGAGGGCAGCTGTATCACCAACAGCACACTTTTTAACAAGCGCCTGGATAAACCACCATGCACCATCTGCGGAGGGCAGTAACAAACCAATTTGATTCATTCGATATTCGTCACTATGTGTGAATTCAATCAATCGGGCGCCATTTCTTATCGCTTTTCGATACGTCATGAGCACTTGCTTGTTTGGTAAACTTGGAAGGATTGTATGTCTCGCCTTTCATTGAAGCGCATGCCGCTGCCAAGAAACACGGATATTCTTACCGGCTGAAAGAAGTGACATTTTTTTCGTAAAATAATCTGCTTTTTACAACCGGCGAGAATCGCCGGACTTGCTGCCTTTGTTAACGGTTAACTAGTTACAGCGACGTGAGACTCGCACTGCAATTATCCGCTCCGTTTGTAGCGTGCAGCGAACTGACTCAGTTAATTTAGGTTGAAGCACTTGAGGTATACAATAATTCATATCTGCCCAAGATGCGCTTTATTTCACCAGTATAAACACTTTTGACCTTTTCAGCAAACAACGGCGGACTTTCGGCAAAGTTAACGGGCTACCAATTTCGCTACCGCGACACGGTAGGCTCCTATATTGCTTCCTCTGGATTTGATTCGACCTACGTGGGTCAGGGCTTCATTGTATGACACTGTCAAAACTGTGACATTTCTTCTGGAAGCCAAGCTTGCATTAGACATACAGAACTTGACTGCTGATTCTTTTGGCTTTCCTATGCCAAAGAGGAGCGCGCTGTAGTTATTTAGTGCAAAATATTGCAAACTAGTTCATATTACACATTTACATGTACACCTCCACGTACACAAAGAGGGTCTTAACGCGAAGCAGTTATGAATGTGTCAAACCTAGATGTGAAATTTTAACAGGAAATCTGGTTTTGTCCTGTTGAGATCTTTCTTCTCTGATCACTAAGCCAGCATCTATACTTCTCAAATGTGTGCACGCTGACAAGCGAGGCTTGGGCCCATAGTTTTGCGCTACAGTTGAGCCAGCTCTTTGAGATGATGACGAAAATCGCAGTATATATGTGCTTTACCATAGAATAAAGACCTGTAACGGTAGCCTGGGCTGTTACCTGTTCGATCAGCCAAGGCACCGCCAATAGACTTTGTGTCGAATCCGGACATGAAAATTTATGCCGGAGCAAAACATACACAGATGAGGCAAAGTTCGCGGTAGCTTTGCTACAACAGAGGCATACTTGCTGTAATGATGTGATGCGCAAGATACAATTCGCAGACGTGGCTAGTCCACATTGCAGATTTACATATACACGTGCCGGAAGTCAGGCCTCAAGGACCCGCCCTAGCGTCCTTCTCGCAAATCAAAGACACCTGCGCTGTGAGTGGTAAGTGAGATATTCCAATTACAATATGCAGAGCTGTTTGATTCCACCCTCTTCTTGGCCGTGTTGCTGAACTGAAGGCTGAGAAATATAATTTTGGCTTCAGTTTAATTGTACCCCTCTGCTCAGGCGTTTTGCTATCACCGAATGCAATAGCTTCAGAAAACGCCTTTGCAAGCGGTTCATCCAGGGATTGGGTCTCATGCGTCCCCTCAAGGTGTCAACATGGAGTGCCTGTCCCTATGAAAGCCCTTTCAGAAACCCTTCTACTTTTGGCTTCTCCAGGCATGCAGGATGGAGACGAGGTTTTTCAACTGAGCCTCCATTCGATGGTCTTGGCGACGCCGCTTTCTTGGTGTTAGCTTCTCGGTATTGCATTCGGCGGAAGGCGTCTGTGCGTCTGACTCTTTTTGCTGCTCCAGAAGTTCCGCGATTGTTGCCCATTTAACTGGCCGTGTCTTTGCTTTCTGGCGCGGAGTAGGAAGACGTCTCTCTGTTTCCTTTGTTCCGTTCGATGCGTTTGTGACAGGACGGTTTTCATCGATAGTTTTGCGTTGATTCTGTTCTTCTCGGGCTGGCTTTTCAGGAAAATTGTTACTTTCTGATTGCCGGACCGCAGGCGGTGGTGGCAGTGGTGCTTCCTTATCTCCGGTCTGTCGCTGACCATCAAGGTGTGCATTGCATTGTCCAACTGCCTTAAGTAGTCGTCGCTGTGTCGATTTCATAGACACTAACAACTCTTGAAGGACGGCGTTGATGTATCCGAGCTGTGAGATGGCTTTGGGCCCCAGTTGTTGTACACACTTTCTTAGTTGTGCCGGCGTCATGCTCGGCAGAATAGTAAATGATGACATACTCGATTTGTTTTCCAGGAACTTGGCGGTAGCTCCTGTTCCTTTTGATTCAGTTGGTTCAGGTTTGTAAATGCGTGTCCATCTGTCTAGTGATTTCTTTAGACCATCGAGAAGAAAATGCCATCGCTCAAATATTTTCTCCGTCTCGGCTTCACTGTCTTGAGATGATATTTCTCTTTCTTCTAAATTAGGAAGAGCCCGCTGTTGAGGAGCATTTCTGGTGAGCTGGGCACCTGCCATCTGGTCCCGCACCGGTACGCAATTTTCGATAAATTCAATCTGCTCTGGCTGAATATATTGTCTTGAGTGAAAGCTTGATGCAGCGGCAAAATCCAATGCGACTTCCCTAACAACCTGCAGTTGTTCGAGGCGCATGCGCTTCTGCGCTCGGTCTTCTTCGTCAGAAGATGTCATCCTCTGAAAGCTCGATGAAAATGTTAGCCCAGTGAGAGGATCTTCACGTGAAGATGCAAAAAGTAGGCTCAGATGGCTTGTAGTGTAGGTGCGAGACACCTCCCAGTGTGCATCCAGTGACTGCTCGTCCTGGGCAAAATGCAAGCAGGCCACGGTATACAAGACTGAAAGCGGCGGTATTTCTGTGTTGGGGAAGCTGTAGACAAACGCAGCAGATACAAGTCGTCATTGGAGACCATCATAGATCAGGTCAGCACATGAAGCATGGCTTGCTACGTGGACTTCCACATTGCGTAATTTTGTATCTCAGCTTCAAGGGCAGCCTGGAAGGCATATCACTTGTTCCTATTCTCCATTGATATTGTGGAGGAAGTGCTGCCCGTTTGCCGGTGCATAGAGTCGAAAAAAATTAGTTCAGGCCTTCAACGGCAAGAACACGCTGCCTTCAAATGCTACTCAGTGTGTGCTCCAAGAAGTCAAGAACAGACTGTAATTTATTCTCAAAGTTGATCCTGTAGTCCCAATCGGCTGATTTGGCGTTAGCTTAAGTGAATTTTATGAGGCAGCTAGTGAGCCTCTCAGTTGCATTGCAAGCGGCAAAACACACCGGTAAAAAACAGTGTCTTAAAAGGTACAGGAGAGAAAAGCTGTTCGCATTGATAAAAACAATTGAAGCGATTATCAATAAGACTCGAAAATTCGTGGAGAGTAAGAAGTGTGGTGATCAAAAGTTGATGCCCAGACCAGCGAGCAGACATATCGACAGCATCGCAGCTTGCTCACCGGCCTTGAGAAGCGCTTTCCTCCACACAATCAAACGTCCAGAAGTACATATTTTACCGTTACAGCAGCTTCAATCAATTATTAATCGATGCATCTTTGATGCGGGTTTGCATCTAATTGTTGCAGCGTTTTTTGCCGGACATACCCGCAATCGGCATTATTCCTCCGGATGAAAAAGCTTTAGCGCACGCACAATATCCATAGACAATATGATGCTAAAAAACATAAAATAACCTTATGCACCATATAAAATACATTAATTAGTCATTATTTCAAGAAGAGCCGTAACACTTCAAACAAATGCGGCTAATGTTGTTGTTCTTCTGCGCCCCCAAGTCACCAGTATGCGGGTGGGAATCGAGAAACTGAGCAACTTTATCACAAGCACTGAGGGTAAGTTAGCACACCTGAGTTCTTCTTTCGAAGTATTTTGCAAAGGACGGTATTGGGTGTACAGCTCCACCGATGAGCTAACGAGACAACTGCGGAAAGGTTTCAGCGATACGAGTGACCCGGAGTCGGCGCACTTCTTTCTAGTCAGCCTCCACTTGCAGTCACTAGACAGACAGACACTTAATTCACCATAAAGCGAGCTTTTCATATGTGTACTTACGCAATCTGTAGAATGCAGAGCTACGGAAAGAGCTCTATCGGCTGGATCCCATGTGCAAAAATGGACTCGCACTGCCCTCGAAAAAGTGAAGCTACGCCAACAAATTGCATACGGGAGCATGATGCCTCCATTTTGAAATAAGACCGAAGTAGTATTTATGGAGCGATCGCCATTACAGAATAGTCCGCGAGGCAGTTGAAACAAAAGCTACGATGCAAACCATCAGCCAGCCGCATCGACGCGTCCAATAGCCTCGCGCGGCTCCTTCTTTCGGTAACTTCATCTAGACCTTTCAAAAATGTTACAGCCGTAATTAGCTATACGGATGAAGGCGTCAGAAATTGGCAAACCACCTTTCAACGACGACACCTCATTTTTACAACATAAGTCACGTGGTCGATCTACAAACGCTACCTGCAGTATTTGCGCTCATTAAACGAACAGATAGGCAGTATTGGGAGCCGCTGGGGATTGGTGAAAGCCTGCAATCTGCGGTTTCTTTGCAGGATCCGTTCCCCATGCAAATCCGTTCCTGGGACCGACTGCGCTTAGTACTGCTAATTATTCCTGGACTATTGGCTTTCGTCCTCCTAAACTACTAGCCTTCGTTGTGAACCCGTACAGTCACTGCTAAGGATGAAAAATGCACGTTCCACTCCAAATAGTCGGCTTTTTTTAAGAGCAAACGCTCCTCCAGTCAAGCACAAAACATATCTAGTAGCTTCATGTCCGGCCCAAGCAACCCGCAGCCAGGAGTGCGCTGCTGGCTATCTACTACAGTGGTGTGCCACAGCTAATCAAAGGATGCACCTGTTATGGCGTGTCCATCTCATCAGACGGCTCGCTCAGTCTTCCCATTGTGGCCCACTCATTCACTAAGGAACTGGGGGAAACAATAAGCCAGAAAAATCCTTACATTGTGGCTTCCTCATTCACTGCAGGCTTGCTGCAGCTCTCAGCAGCAATCGTAAGCTCTGAAGCAGGTATCAGCAGCTGCTTGCTGAGAACTAGGAGTTACACTAACTAGTGCGGAGGCGGCACTAGCAGCGGCCACTGCACAGGAACAGTGGTTGCTGAAACTGCTTTCCAGCAGATACACAGAATGCGCGTGACTCTTCTTCCCCTTCCTCCGGGCGACAAAACATACAAGGAACACGAGACATGTGGGAGACGCCGCTCCTCCCTTTTACTGCGCGTGTAAGAGTTGGGCTGCTGCCATCTCTGCCTCTGCTGCTTCCGCTTCTGCCTCCTCTGCTGCTGCGGCTGCCTCCCGAGCAGCAGCTGCAGCAGATGCAGCCTCTGCTGCCCTCACCTCTGCTATTGCTCTTGCTGCTAGTGCTCGAGCAGCAGCAGCTCTAATTGCTGCTGCCTTCTCCGCCGCTCCCACATTATCTTCTGGTGGTGCGGCCGCAGCAATTGCCGCTCTTAGTGCCTCTAGTCTGCTGTTGGTGGCTGTTGCTGAGGGCTTTGCTTTGAAAACCTGTAGGGCTGCAAGTGCTGGCAGTTTTGTTGCTGCAGCCGCCAGCAGTCGCGTCGGACTAGAGACTGCAACAGCACCGTCCGCAGCTGGCTCCGCCACAGGTAGCAGCTCAGCAGCGGAAAGAGATGCTGAGGGGGCGCCTGCCTTTGTCTGGAGCGGCTGTGAGGGCTCTGTGTAGACCACGTTCAAGAAGATATTTGCGCAAAGAGCCAACGTCAGGGATACCACGAGGACGGCCGGCCCTGAAAGAATGTGACAGAACTTCACAGAAAAAAGGTAAGTAGACCTTCAACCCCAAACACATTTCGAGCGCTTAAAGCTGCTGGGGGACCTGAAAGGACGAAGTGCAGCAGGAACGGCAGAAGCAAAAAACCCTCCATGGCTGCGCTTGCCCAATTTCACACGGTTGCATTTGAAGTACTGATTCGGTGCTGCATGCGACACAAATGCTGCATCACAACCTACCAAAATGATCGTTGTAGTCGATGGGTTCCTTTCTCTCCAAAGCACGAGACCTTCGCAAGTATATCTGAACAAACAGCCCAAGCCCTAAACCCTAAGCCTTTACGAACAACCCAAGCCCTAAACCCTAGACCTTTAGTTCCAAGCGGCCTGTCTTCCTCATTTTACTGGCAAAGTCTCCCTAGCATTTGCTGCTAGAAGGTGCTGCGGAGTGTTTTAAAGTGCTCCTGCTGCGTTCGTCACTGCGGCTGCTGCTGCTCCTGCCCACCCAAAATGAGTAGCCGATGAAGAATATTGCGACGGGGGCAAGAAGGAGCCCTGCTGCCTTTGCTGCTGTCTGTCCAAAGGAAAGCAGAGTTATTGCCACCGAAGCCAGCAGCACTGCGATGTTCAGCCACTGCAAAAGAGTCCTTTCATTGGCAAAGAACGTCTTCGGCTCCACGCGAACAGTGGCCCCTGCTGTTGTTGCAGCCCTGCTTCCAGCAGCACCTGAAGAACCTCGGAAGGCTCTTCCCCCGAGCAGGCGAGCTGGCAGACACCGCGACATTCGGGCGCAGCAGCGCCGCAGAGCCGGGAGGCAGCTGCCACTGCCAGTGCAGCACGAAAGCCAGGGCGAGCTCCGGCGTTGCTGCTGCCGCCTGTTGCCGCTACTGCTGCTGCTGCTGCTGCTGCTGCCGCCGCCACCCAGCAGAGGCTCACGGAGGCCCCTAACACCCATATTGCCACCCCCATACACGGGAGGCCCTGTGGAGGTGGTTTCCAGAGACTGTCGTAGTTCCTGAGAAAAAACATAGGTCGCATCCGATAGCCGCAAGTTAAATGTTAAAGCTCTTTACGGACGGTCAATCCAATGGCTGGCTCTCTCACGACCAACAGCAACGGAAAGTACAACTACCTGTACCGAAGCAAAAATTTGTTTTGAAGAGCTCAAAGCGCAGGCAAGGTGAAGCTGCTCACCTGCACTGATGCCTCCTGGTCGTGGGCGATAGAGGCTCCAGGGCCCCTGTAGATAACGTCCAGCTTAGAAACCCTCGATGTCGGGCAGTTCGCCGCGGCAGGGGGAGACTCGCGCTTCTGCTGCTGCTCTTGCCCTTGCTGCTGCGGCGGAGTTGTGCGCGGCGGGTGCCGCTGAACCTCCTCAGAAGGCGAGGGGGGCGCCGCGGCTGCCATGTTGGTGGCCTGCTGGAACTCCTGTGCGTCTTCTTCTGCCACTGTGGTGTACGCGAGCCAGTGAGGCACTAAGGCCTGGTTGTTGGTGCTGTTTATTCCGGACCGGCGCTGCAGCTCCTGCTGGAATCCACTGGCGATCCCGTGTGCAAATAACGAAAACCCAAACACCTCTGTCACGCTCGCCATTCCTGCAAAAGGATTCCAAAGTTCAGCTTCAACTTGACCTCCTGAAGCTGCCTCCCCCAAACACACAGCTGATATTCTCATTCTTACCAATTTCTTCAACTCTCCATGCTGTCCCTGTCTTATAGGGCTCAAAATTTTATATGCAGTTGGCTTCCACGGACCTATGAGCGTAGAAGCTGCTTAGGAGTTGGGGGTACGCTAGGCTGCATTTAGGCTTGATTGCGAAGTTCAGAGTCTGCAGCTAAAAAGCTTAAAGAAACTCACCCACGACTTCCCTGAGACAAGTAAAGGCTGGAGATACAGTGCAGCGCTCCAGCGGCTGCTGAGCTGGTGATGTTCCAAGCGGGCGGCGGCTCGAAACGTCCATTACACCCCAAGGAAACGGCGCAGCTCCTTCAGACGCCAACGCGGCCGCTCCATTGAAGAGGAAAGCTGAAGCGACACGCCACCAAAGACAGCCATAAAAGCTGCTGCACCCGAAGCATTCAACTCTTGTCAGCGCAAGCCGTCAGCTGGCCAGGCTCAAGGCGAGGCTTCCGGCATTCTCTCATGGTTTTGCATGTCAGGATGAAATTGCAAATACCTTTTGCGTCCCCATCTGCAGGGTTCTTTGAGAAACGGATGTCTTCGTCCAGCGTCACATATATCGACCCATCTTCGGATCTGAGAGCCACACCCACAGCGCTTTTACCTTTCGTCGCTGAGCCTGGCCCCATAAGTTGTGGCTGGTAGTTGTGCGTGACTCAAACGTGCAAGACTCCTCCTGCCTCCCCGAATAGCAGCACAGGTGAACGCTGCTGGTGTGCACGCGTTCAGGTTCTAAGGGGAGGCGCTGAAACCTCCTACCTGAAGCAGGTCCGCGTCAGCCAAACCCTGAGGCACGGATAAAGGTTTTCCTCAGTCAGCATATTCGCTGCTTTCCGCAGAAGAGCGGAGCGCGCCGCAGTTTGCTCCCCTGACATCCCTGCAGCGCAGCGCCAACGGCCTTAGCCGCAAACACGAAGTGCTGGATTCCGTGCGTGTTGCCCAAACTTTGCATGGAAAACAACGAAATAGCACCTGATCCTGCCTTGACAGCTGCAGCGCCTTCTTACCTGCTGCCAGCAGCTGCTGCTCCACCTCCTGCACTGCCCGCTCAGTGTCCTTGCCAAACAAGTGCTGCAGCGACTGCTGCTGCACCAAGACGCTCCGCGGAAGCGCCTCCAGCACCTCTGGAGCCTGCGAAGAACACACCCGAAGAAGCTCCAGGCCGGCAGCAGCTGCAGCGCTAGCCTTACAACTTCCGTCAGTTCGAGCTGTATCTGGTGCTGCAGCATCTACTAAGAGGGTCCGCTGCCTCTCCAGAACGCAAGGGCTCGCTGAGTGCTCCGCCTTCATGCAATTCAAGAACAAAGGCTCAGGACTCAGGGGCTTCGGCTTAGGGGGCCCTGTAAGGGCTAAGCGTTTACGTCGTAGACAGGGAAGATCTGCTGCTCCGGGTCCGAAGATGGCTCCACGGGATCTATGAACTCTAGGAAACGCAGTGGGTTGTTCGGCAGCGACGCCAGCTCCCCAGCATTGGCTTCTCTCACCCGCAGCAACTCCGTCACGCTGCACCTGCGGCCCTCACTGCTGCTGTCAGCGTGTCCCTTTGTTTGCTGCACACACGCGCAGCAGCAGCACAGGAGCAGCAGCACAGCTGGCGAAGGCTCTGCTGGCTGCAGCACAGCTTCGGCGCCCAACAGCAGCAGCAGTCGGCGTTCGGCGTCAGCATCAACAACAGGATCCACACCGGTACCACAGGTAAAGACTACAGCAGCTGCAGCAGCAGCACAGCTGCAGCAGCGGCCGCAGGCCGCAGTCTGCATGCATACCAGCTCAACATATAAGTCCAGATTTGGAGTGTCAAAGTAAACGAGAGACGTCAGGCGGCGCGAATCCCCAGAAGCAAGCGCCTCCGCGACTCTTGTGCTCTTGCTGCTCGCCTTGGTGCTGCTATTGCTGCTGCTGCTGCTGCTGCTGCCGCTGCTGCTGGTGCTTGTGGCCCTTGCCGGTACTTCTGGTGCCAGTGCCGCGCTCTTCGCAGCTGCTGCTGCAGCAACTGCCGTTGCTGCTGCCGCCGGCAGAGGAGTCGTGGTGTCCACGCTGCAGCCCTTCACTGAAGTCAACACCAAATGCTTCGCCAGTGTGACTTGCAGCCTGTTGCGCAAAGTCGCATCTTTGCTGGGCTGTCTCAACACCCGTGACACTGCAGCACTGCTTCTGGCTCTGCTGCAGCAGCTCCCGCTGCTGCTCCCCGCACCGCAATCTGGCGTCGCTCCAGAGCAGCAGCCGCGGCGCCAGCACAGCAGCAGCAGAAACTGCAGCAGCTTCAGAAAGCAGCAGAACAGCAGCAGCAGTCGCAGCAACTGAAATTGGACATTTCCACCTTACCTGACAACCTCATCCGGTAAAATTAGGTACTTTGTGGTCCCCGAAGAAAATCCCTCTGCAGCAGCCTCGCCCGCAGACTTGGATGCAGCAGCAGACGCTGCTGCTGCCGCCGAAGCTGCTGCTGCTATTGCTCCTGGCGCTGCTGCTGTGGGCGCAACGCCACTCGGCAATTTGTTTCCTGCTGCTTCTGCTGCCTTTGCTGCTGCTATTGCTGCCTCCGGGAAGTTTTTCATAGCCTTCAGGGCCCTCAGTTGGGCATATGCTGCGGCTAGCTGCTGCAGCAGCAGCGGCAGGTTCAGCCTCATGAACGGCTGCCGCATAACCCTAAGGCGCAGCAGCAACACAAGCAGCAGAAACAGCAGCAACAGCCAGTGTGCAACACATGCATCAACTGCGCGGCATGCTGCACCCAACTGATCGCCACCAGCAGCCAACTAGTCAGGACTTGCAAAGTCACCAACAGCAACAGCAGCAGCAGGAATGGCACTAGCAGCAGCACCAGCAGGAATGGCACTAGCAGCAGCAGCAGCAGCAATGGCAAAAGCCCCCGCCAGCACCTGTTTTGCACTACTTGAAGCAGCAGCTGCATTCTTAACAGTCCAAGCAGCCCCAGCAGCACATGGAGCAGCATCGGGAGCTGCAGCACCAATATCAGCAACAGCTGCAGCAGCATTAGCAGCAGCAAAAGCAGCAGCAGCAGCAGCAGATCTACCTGCACATATGATAGGCTGCTGATGAGGACTTGTTGAGTTTATCAAACTTTTTTGCAATTTTTCTAAAAGCTGTAAAGTTAAGACGAATATACGAAGAAAGAAAAATAACTTCTTGACCCTCAGCGTCAAGAGCTCCTTCTACTGCTAGCAGTTCCCGTTCAAATGCTGCTTCCACTGCTGCTGCTCCCTCGGCTGTTGCTGCTGCTGCAGCTGCCTCCGCCGCTGCTGCAGCAGCAGCAGAAGCAGCAGAACCTGAGGCCCCTTCTGGGCTCTCCTTGCCGGGGCTGCCTGTGGCCGGAGCCTCGCCGCTGGGGCAGGTCTCAGCAGCAGCTCCTCCATCTTGCTGTTGCTGCTGCCGCTGCAGCGGCAGCTGCTGCTGCTGCTTCTGCTGCTTGGGCTTCCTCTGCTGCTGCCACGGCTGCTGCTTCTGCTCTGCGTCTTCATTCTGCGGCTCTTGCTGCTGCTGCGGATTCTGTGGAGAGGGAGGGTTCAACAGCAGCTCCTGCTGCTTGTGCTGCAGTGCGTAGAGCTGCAGCAGCAGCTGCTGCAGAGCAGCAGATGCTTCAAGAAGCGTAGTGACAGAAAAGCTGTTGACCTTCGCCAACTCATGCTGCAGCAAATCCTCGAACCGGCTCTCCGGCGGCCTGCAGCAAGACACCAGCAGCAGCCGCAGCAGCGGCTTAGCCCACGGCGGGGGCTGCTTCAGCAGCAGTACTATCTCCAACAGCAGCAGCAGCATCAGCGGCAGCAGCAGCAGCACACTGTGAGCAACAGCCATGTGCCAAACCAACTTAATGAGCGCAAGCTCCCCGAAAATACAAACGCAGCACACGCCGCAACACAAGTAGCCAGCAGCAGCAGCAGCAGCAGCAGCAGCATGACCTGTAGTGCTCTCCCTCGAGCGCCTTGGTGTTTGCGAAGCTGCTGACTGCGTCCTGTATCGACACCGCAGACACGTCGGCCCCAGTGAAAAGCTTTACTGCCTTTTTCAGTTCTTTATAAGAAACATAAAAAGCTGCACGGCGGCGCTCGCGGAGCTCCTGCAGCCGCTTCGAGAACTTCATCTTGCTGCTGCTGCTGCTGCTGCTGCGCTCGCTGCTGCTCCTGCGCTCGCTGTTGCTGTTGCTGCTGCTGCTAGTGCTCCCCGAGCTGCTGCTCCGAGTCCTCCACGCGCTCGTGCTGCCTCGGCCGCCCCTCACACCGCTGCCGCTGCTGTTGCTGCAGTGCTGCTGCTACTGCTGCTCCTGTGCTGCTGCTGCTGCTAAAGGGTTGCAGTCGGCAGACCTGAGCATAAGAGATGTCGCCGCAAATGGCAGACACCAGGGAGAGCTGTGGGGCGAATCCACGGACCCGCAGACAGCTCCAAACGAACAACTTAGCATGCCGTTGCTGCTACTGCTGCTGCTCCTGAAACAGTCGCTGCTGCTGCTGCTGCTGCTGCTGTTAATGCTACTGCAGCAGTCGCCCCTGTTACTATGGTGGCACAGGCGAAGTTTCGGCACAAGATCGCCGCCACAAGCAGGACAGCGCGAGAGATTAGCCGCGCTGCGAGCCCCTGGTGCCAGTGCTGCTGCTGCGGGCAAGTTCCTGCGTCTGCCCCAGTTATTGCTGCTGCTGCTGCTGCTGCTGCTGCGGATGCTGCCGTTGGGGTTTTGCGCCGGTATTCCGGCGCACCCTGCTGACTTCTGCAGGCTACGTATGCGGCAGTCTATTATTTAACTGTCTTATGTGAAATTTAGTAGAACAGCGAAGGGGCAACTGCAGTTTCCGCTGCGTGTTTCTGCTGCGCTGCTGAAGCTGCCGCTGGTGCATGCAGCATCTGGTCGCTGTGAACTTCCGTAGTAAACTGTTCTCTACCTCTATCTTAAAGCACAACTTATTATTCATTACGAGGTATTTTTTTCATGTGGTCATTCTGAAGCAACGGCAGCACAATACTGCTGCTGCTACTACTGCTGCTGCTGCTGCTGGTCAAGGTGTCGTCTGGCATCGTTGCTGCAACACAGTTGTTGCGCTACTCCTGCTGTTTCGGTCTCAGAAACAGCAGCAGACAAATGAATCCGTTTGATATCGTGGAGGCAACTCTCTATTAGCCGCATATCTGTTGCTGCAGCCGCAGCAGGAACAGCCAGCTGCCACAGCAGCAGCAAGTCTAGCAGCAGCTGGCAGCAGCAGTTTGCACACATTCAGCTGCAACACTAGCGGGACTATTGGGGGATACAGCAGCAGCAAACTGCCGCCTGAGGCAGATACCGCGGCAGCAGAAAAGCGGAAGCAGCTGCAGCTTAACAGGTTAATCTATCGCAGCGCGCACCGGCTGCACATCAACTACAGCGGCAGCAAAAAATCTACAGATAGCAGCGGCGGCTGCTGCTTCTGCGGCAGCAGCAGCAGCGTCTGCTGCTTCTGCAGCAGCAGCAGCAGCGCCTGCTGCTTCTGCAGCAGCAGCAGCAGCAGCAGCAGCGCGCTGCTTCTTCCGCTCCAACAGTAGCGGAGACCGCACCTTTGCCGCTGCAGTGCCGACAGCAACAGCAACGAGGCTGCAGCAGCAGCAGCAACATACTGACGTCAGTGGAGCGTGTTGCAGGGAGCAGGACAAAGACTAAAACAGGAGGCGCAGCAGCAGGAGGGGCAGCAGCAGCAGAAGCAGCTGCAGCGGCAGCAGCAGCACATGCAGTAGGGCCTGACCCAATGGAGGTCATTCGCCACGGCCGCCCGCATGGCCTGCTGCTGGTGCAGCTGCTCGTTTTGCTGCTGCTGCTACTGCAGCCCTCAGCAGCTCACCCGGAAGCAGCATTCGATTGGCTAGAGGCGTCAGAGTTGCTGAGCCCACAGGCAGCTGCAGTTGCTGCTGCTGCCCTCATAGATCGAGACAGCAGCTCGCTGCTGCTGCAGCAGGAGCAGCAGGAACAGCATGAGCAGCAAGAGCAGCAAGAGCAGCAAAGCCTGCTGCTGCAGGCAGCAGCAGCCCGCGCAGATGAGCCAGCGCAGCAGAAGGATCAGCAGCGGGAGGGCCGGGGCGGAGGCTCTTCGAAGACTTCTGCGCCGTCCGTGGACCGCAGCTCAAAAGACAGCAGCAGCAACAGCAGCAGCAGCAGCAGCAGCAGCAGCAAGCGGCCGAAAGCGCAGCCAGACGCAGCCAGCGAGGCCCCACGCACCTGGCTGCTGATTTGCTGCAGCGCTTTGCTAGTTTGCTTCGCGGGCATTTCCAGCGGCCTCACTACGGGCTTCATGGCTTTCGACGAGCTGCAGCTGCTCGTGCTGCAGGAGACCGGCACCGAGACCGAAAGAGCCCAGTAAGCAGCAGCAGCAGCAGCAGCAGCAGCAGCAGTGAGCAGCAGCTGCAGCAGCGCTGCGCGCGTTGTGCCGGGGGTCCTAGGTCCCCCGTTGCCGGAGCAGCACGCAGGAAAGAACCGTGCAGCCCATTTGCCGCCCCCCATGCTGCCGCTGCCGCTGCTGCTGCTGCTGCTGCTGCTGCAGGGCGCGGAAGGTGCACGAGTTGCTGTCGCGGCGGCACCAGCTGCTGGTGACGCTGCTGGTGGCCAACTCGCTGGCCATGGAGGCCCTCCCCCTTTTCCTCGACCGCCTCGTCTCTCCCTTGCATGCAGTTCTTCTCGCGGTGACCCTCATTCTCTTCTTCGGGGAAATCCTCCCCCAGGCCGTCTGCACCGGACGCAGCCAACTCGCTGTCGCCGCCGTCCGTCCAGCGTCTAGGGTTTAGGGTTTAGGGTTTGGGTTTGGGTTTGGGTTTGGGTTTGGGGCTTGGGGTTTGGGGTTTGGGGTTTGGGGCTTGGGGTTTGGGGTTTAGGGTTTAGAATTTGGGGTTTAGGGTTTGGGGTTTAGGGTTTGGGGCTTAGGGTTTGGGGTTTACGGTTTGGGTTGGTTGCTGCAGCTGATGGCCCCGCTGGTGCGGCTGCTGCTGGTCACTTTCTCCATTGTCGCCATCCCTGTTGCTGCGCTGCTGGACCATTTGCTGCGCCCTTCGCATGCAGCAGCTTTCTACGGGAGGAATCACCTCAGGGCGCTCATTGGTAAGAAGCTGGTTAGCTGGCTAGCTAGCTAGCCAGCTAGCTAGGTAGCTAAGTAGCCAGGTAGCTAAGTAGCTAGCTAGCTGGGTAGCTAGGTGGCTAGGTAACTGGGTAGCTAGGTAGCTTGCTAGCTGGCTAGCTAGATACTAGCTAGCTAGCTAGATAGCTAGCTAGCTAGTTAGCTGGGTAGCTAGGTAGCTAGCTAGCTGGTTAGCTAGCTAGCTAGCTTGCCTAGCCAGCTAGCTAGGTTGCTGGGTGGCTAGCTGGCTAGCTGGACTTGGTGAGTTACCCAGTGGGCTTGCCAGCCAGCAGGCTGGATAGCTAGCTGGATACCCAGCTTGCCCTGGCGAGTTAACTTGCGAGTCTGCATCAGACCAGCTAGCCAGCTAGCTAGCCAGCTAGTTACCTAGGTACCCAGCTAGCTACCTAGCTAACCAGCTAGCTAGCCAGCTAGTTACCTAGCTAGCCAGGTAGTTACCTAGCTAACCAACTAGCCACCTAGCTAGCCAGCTAGCCACCTAGCCAGCTTGCTAGCCGAGGCAGTTGGACCTCAAGCCCCAGCTGTCTGAGTCTGTGCCTAGTCCCAGTATTCCTTTACAGTCTGCCCCCTCAAACTTTGCTGCTCGCTCGGCTGCCCCCCAAACCTCCTCCGCCCCCGCTGCTGCTGCTGCTGCTGCTGCTGCTGCTGCTGCAGGGCTGCACCAGAAGGGCCGCCGGCGGCTGCTGCGGGAGGCCTCCAGCGAAGACAGCGGGGGTCCCTCGAGGGCTTCCGGCAGCCGCGAAGAAGCTGCCAGCCCTTGGCTTAACAAAGACGAAGTCATGGTCATTCAGGGTCTGCTGCTGCGCCTCCCCTTTGCTGCAGCAGCAGCCTGCCCTTGCTGCAGCAGGCTGCAGCGAGCTGCAGCGAGCTGCAGAGAGCCGCAGCAGACTGCAGCGAGCTTCGCTTTGCTGTAGTTTGCTGTGACGAGCCGCAGTTTGCTGCAGGTTGCTGTAGTTTGCTGCAGTTTGCTGCATTTTGCTGTAGTTTGCTGCAGTTTGCTGTAGTTTGCTGCAGCGAGCTGCAGCAAACTGTAGTTTCCTGCAGCGAGCTACAGCGAACTGCAGCAGCCTGCAGCAAGTTGCAGCGACCTGGAGCACCCTGCAGCACACCACAGGTGGTAGGAGTAGCTGTAGTCTGCTGCTGCTACTGCTGCTACTTCTGCTGCTGCTGCTGCTGCTGCTGCTTCGCAGGCGCATTGGACATGGCGTCGAAGAGCATTGGCGACTTTCTGGTGCCTCTGGACCAAGTGTATCAACTGGTAAACCCTCGAAGGGCTGAAACCTAAACCCTAAACCCTCAGCCCCAGACGGCAAACCCTAGAGCACCAAGGGGAGCTTAGAGCCCCTCTGTAGACTCTAGGGTTTAGGGTTCGGAGCTCAGGGGAAGCTATTTGGCGCTGCAGCAGAGAGACGGGGGAGCAGCTGCAGCAGCAGCAGCAGGAGCAGCAGCAGCTTTTAGGCGTTTGGGTGTATGTACTGCAGGAGGTCAAAACCAAACTGACCCCGGAGGTTTTGATGCAAATACTTCGACGGGGACACTCCAGGATTCCTGTCTACGAGGGGTTTGTCCTGAGGGTTTAGCGTTTAGGGTTTAGGGTTTGGGGCTTAGGGTTTAGGGCGTAGGTTTTAGGGGTTTAGGGCTTGGGGTTTAGGGTTTAATGTTTACGGTTTTGGGTCTAGGGTTTGCGCTGGCTTCGCGCGAGCTAGCTAGCCAGCTAGCTAGCTGGTGGTGGCTAGGGGGGCCAGGCCAAGGAGGGTTCTGTTGCTGCTAACTCCTGCCGAATTCGGCGCAGATGCATGTGCTGCTGCTGTTGCTGTCGCTGCTGCTGCGGCTTTTGCTGCTGCTGCGGCTGCGCTTCAGCGAACGCCACAACATCCGTGGCATTCTGCTTGTTAAGAGCCTCATTTGCGTGGACCCCGGCGCAGGTAAACTCCTTGTTAAGTTGCTAGCTAGCTGTAACTAACTAGCTAGCTAGCTGTATCTAGCTAGCTAGCTAGCTGTATCTAGCTAGCTAGCTAGCTAGCTGTATGTAGCTAGCTGGCTAGCTGTAGCTAGCTAGCTGTATCTAGCTACGTAGCTAGCTGCGGCTAGCTAGCTAGCCGCGCCGCCCGACGCTCGGCGAGCTGCGCGGCAGTTTGCCAGCTAGCTAGCTAGCTAGCTAGCTAGCTAGCTAGCTGGCTGCAGCTAGCTGGGCTAGTCCGTGTGGGCTCAGTAGTGGTGGCCAGTCCTCCTATGTACAGCTTGTTCGCCCGATGTTGACTAGCTGCTGTTGCTGCTGCTGCTGCTGCTGCTGCTGCTGCAGGACTGACTGTAGGAGACGTCATGGGCTCTAACGCGTACCGCAGCTACTGCCGCCCCCTCTTTGTTTCTCCCAGCATTAATCCCTACACATTGCTCAACGCCTTTCAAGAAGCAAGCCAAAAACCCTAAACCCTAAACCCTAAACCCTAGCTGCGGGAGCTAAGCCCTTGTCCTAAACCCTTGCTGCTCTGCGCTCCCGTGCCCTGGGGATCCGTTTGCTGTCGCTATTGTTTACTGCCGGTGGCCCTAATCCTGCACTCGCTGCTGCTGCTGCTGCTTTTGCTGCTGCTCTTGCTGCTGCTTTTGCTGCTGCTCCTGCTTGTGCTGCTTCTGTTGCTACTTCCGCTGCTGCTACTGCTTTTGCATCTGCTACTGCTTGTGTTCCTGCTTTTGCTGCTGCTGCTGCTGCTGCTGCTTTGGCTGCTGCTGCTGCTGCTGCTGCTGCAGGCGCGGTGCCACTTGGCGTTTGTGACTCCGGACTTTCTGGCTTACGGGGAGGCCTGGCGGGACGGCCGGCCGCCCCCGCGAGCAGCGAATTTGCTTTGCTGCTGCTCCTGCTTGTGCTGCTTCTGTTGCTACTTCCGCTGCTGCTACTGCTTTTGCATCTGCTACTGCTTGTGTTCCTGCTTTTGCTGCTGCTGCTGCTGCTGCTGCTGATGTTGCTGACGGTGGTAATGATGTTGCTGATGATGATGGTGATGGTGATGATGATGGGGGTGATGATGGTGATGGTGGGGGTGATTATGGTTGTGGTGATGCTGCTGCTGCTGCTGCTGCTGCTGTTGTTGCTTGATTCGGCGGCGCTGGCCCCGCTGCTGCTGCTTGCTGGCACTTGTGACAGCGACCGTACGCTTGGTGTGAAAGATAGGGTATGGGCCAAAGCTTTTGCTGCTGCTGCTGCTGCTGCTGCTG
>NW_013542870.1:632674-638984 GCF_000499545.2 Eimeria tenella
TGCTGCTGCTGCTGCTGCTGCTGCCGCTACTGCTGCTGCTGCTGCTTCAGGACACGAGCCGTTTCGGGCTGACGCGCCGCACGGGGGGCACTACGCTGTCTGCTTCGTGTGGGGCCGGAGCAGCATTTAAAGATTTTGCTGCTGGTGCAGCAAATGGTGTTTTCTTTTTGGCATCTGCGATGTCGAGGGACTTTGACTCGGTCTCGGCCCAGATCCCCGCGCTGTCGCCTGCTGCTGCTGCTGCTGCTGCGGGAGCAGCAGCAGCAACTGCAGCAGCTGCCCGCTCAATGACCCCCCAAAACAGCTCGCCTGCTTCGCGCATGCACCTGCGGGACGCAACGCCGCAGGCGCCATACGCCGCGAGCGAAGCAGCAGCAGCACCCTGGCCGCTCGATTCTGCTGCTGCTGCTGCTGCTGCTGCTGCAGAAGGGCAGGACACCTCCCGTGTGCCGGCTGAGAGCACTAGGTCTGCTGCGGGAGACGCCGGTGGCAGCCCTGCTGCTGCTATCAGCTCGAGGGAGTTCTCTGGCCAGACCCTGGAGCAGCTGCAACAGCAGCAGCAGCAGCAGCAGCGCGTTGGGGTGTACATACACCCGAGGGACTATGCGGTGGCGCAGGCAGCAACGCGACACAACCGCAACAGACTTCAGCAGCAAATCGATGCAGCAGGACGCGGCTTGACGCGGCGGTGCTTCACGCAGCCCATAGCGCAGCAGCAGAAGCAGCAGCAGCAGCAGCAGCAGCCCGAGGGACAGGCCGAAGGGCAGCAGGAAACTGCGAAAGAAGAAGAGGCGCAGCAGCCCCACCGCAGCAGCACAACAGCAGACGCCATTCCTTACGGGGTGCTGCTGCCGGCTCCTGTGTACAGCCGTAGGGGCAGCAACGACAGCAGCAGCAGCAACAGCAGCAGCAGCAGCAGCAGCCGGCGCGAAAATGGCGCCGCATCCACCCCGCAAGTGCTGTGTTTGAGCAGGCCTGCCGCAGCAAGCACCCCGGCGGACGGTGCTGTTGCTGCTGCTGCTGCTGCTGCTGCTGCTGCCAGCGTAGCTGCTGCTGCAGCAGCACCGCCGCGACTAAACCACTACAAAGAGGCCTTTTTGCTCGCAGAGAAAAAAGACAAAAAGAAACAAAAAGAAAAGAATGTGCTGCCGGGGGGCCCCAATGGGGGCTACGCCCTGCTGCCGGACGTGCCCTAAGCAGCAGCAACAGCGGCAGCAGCAGCAGCAGCAGCAGCGTGCAACGCAGCGCAGCATAGCCACACAGACTCCATGGCACTGCTGCAACAGCAGCACTCAAATGCAGACTGCCAGTTTGCTGCTGCTGTCTCGATTTCCTTTCTTTTTCTTCTCCGACCGACTTGTCTCTAATAACGCAACGTGAGAGGCCTCGCTGCGGCTCCCCTTGCTGCCTTGTAACTGCTGCTGTTGCTGCTGCTGCTGTTGCTGCTGCAGCAGCGGATGCAGCAGAGGTGTAGCTCTACTGCGCGCCCGTAGCCAAACTGGAGCCATCAGCAGCGGGCATGACACGCATCCGCACTTACCAACTAACAGAACACAGTGGCGGGGCTGCATGAAGCGCGCATGCATGCATGCATGCATGCACGCATGCATGCAGACTGCTACTGCTGCAGCGGAATGCCAAAAGTGTGCACAGAGGGAAGAGGCAGCCTAGAACCTGTTGCTTGGGATTTTGCTGCCGTTGCTGCTGCTGCTGCTGCCCTGCACGCAGCTAGCAGCATTTACTGCAGCAACGCCTTTGCGGTTCTAGCATGTGGGGTCGCCCTTGGACATTAGAGAAGAAAATACATAAAGTGAACTAAATAAAGAAATGAACAAAGAATGATTTGGAGCTTCTTAATTGAGTTTATTTCATCAAAAGAGACAGAAAAGGAAAAAATAAAAAGAGAATTTTCTTCAGCAGCGCTGCAGCCAATATCCCGCCGCTGAGGTGCATGTACACCTTTCGTGCTGCATTGGATATTTTGCTGCTGCAGTCTCTCTTTTTAATTTCTTTTAATTTCTTTTAACTATCTTTTAATCTTATTCAATAAAATATTTAAAAAGGACAACTGGATGGGAAGCACTTTGCGAGAAATCTAATTTTGAAAAAATGTTGCATTTTTGTTCAAGTCGAAACTTGGCAGCAAAATGTCCACATTTCATGGCATTAAAGCATTTAAAAGCCTGTGCTGCTGCTGCAGCAAAATGTCTCCATGAAAAAGATTTTTCTTTTTTGCATTTTGAAGTGCAAAAGAGAAAACGTCTGGAGACAGTCGAGCAGTACTTCGCAGGCGCCGTGGTGTACGTACACCTCAGCAGCACAGCCGCGAGATCAGTCAAAGACGAAAAGAAATTTTCGGGAAAGTCTTCAGCATTTTGAAAGCCTTTTTGTCCAAAAAGCTCATCACTTTTCTTTAAAAGTTGGTTTTAATCGTTTAAATCGACTTTTACTCCTAACTTTCAATTGTTTTCGTCCCGAAAAGAAACAAAAATGAGCTTGAAGCAAAGTCTGAGGTGTACGTACACCTCAGCTGCGGGGATTTGAAGCAGCAGCTTTTTCAGTCTGTTCAAATTCAAAATATTTTTTCTCAAAAAGGTGAAGTGCCCTCTTACTGAGTGTAGCACAGAGCCTGGAATATGGCTTAGGGTTTAGGGTTTAGGGTTTAGGGTTTGGCGTGGAAGTTTTCAAGCGAGACAGGCCCCGAGTGCCACTTCACGAACTAAGCTGCAGCTAGCCACAGCTAGCTGCAGCTAGCCACAGCCAGCGGCAGCTAGCCACAGCTAGCCGCAGCCAGCCATAGCTAGCAGTAAATAGCCACAGCTAGCCACAGCTAGCCACAGCTAGCCAGATTCGGCCTGCCTCGAAGGAGCAGCAGCTACCAAGTTCCCAAGCAGCAAGCCCTAAGCAAAGCCCCAAGCCCCAGGCCTCCCTAAGACTGTTAACTAAGGAAGACAGCTGCATGCAGGGGCTTTGCTGCCCCCCGGGCAGCCCTAGGCGCTGCGCTGCGCCCTGTGCTGTGCATGCGCATGCAGGCTCGCTGCAGCGCAGCAGGAGCTGCTGCTTTGGGGCTTTTGTGGTTGAAGTGTGCAGCAGAGTTGCTGCTACTGGCAGCGGGCGGTGTACGTACGGCCCAAACCGCCTGCTGCTGCCTCTAAACAACTCCACTAATCCTTTTTAAATTCAAATTAATGCAAAAAACGCTGGGGGAAGTCCGCAGCAGCACCGGCTGCGTCAGGGCGTTTCCCGCGCTGCTGCAGGCGGTTGCTGAGCTGCTGCTGCTGCTGTTGCTGCTGTTGCTGCTGCTGCCGCGCGTCTGAAGCTGCCGATTGAGCAGTTATTGAAGTGTTAAAGGTAAATAGTATTTATTCAATGAATGTAAATTAAACAACTAGTAAAGAACTGCAGCCGTGGAGCCTTTCCTGGCCCACTGACCATGCAGGCGCGCTCCGGTGTCTTGCCACCGCGCGGCGCTGAGGTGTACAGACACCTCACGAAAGTTAATATCCATTTCGCTTGCATTCATTTGAAGTTTTAGGGGAAACTGAGCAGCAAAAACCCGCCAAGGAGGTGGCATAGTGGAAGCAGCAGCAGCAGCAGCAGCAGCGGTCCCATCAGTGCAGCAGCAGCTGCAACAGCAGCTGCTGCTGCTGCTTTCAGAATAGATGGCGCTCTAGCAAGGCTGCGGGGAGTGAAACGAAAGCACTTGAGAGTTTAAAGGAAATATTTGCCAGAATAGTGGCAATAACGCTAATAGAAAAAGGCGTTGTTAAGGGTTTGTTCGTTACACCTGTTGAACGGTTTCCCTGCTGCTGCTGCTGCTGCTGCAGCGCAGCAGCAATCCCTGCCGAGGATTTGACGATCCCACGGGGAAAGGTCATCAAAGCCTTTTGAAAACTTTATTGGTTTTGTTTGGAGCGTTTTTGCTGCTGCTGCTTCTGCTCCTGCTGCAGCAGCAGCAGCCACGCGCTGCACAGACAACCCGGATACGTTTTAGCTGAGTCTGCTGCTGCTTCTCCCGGCTTGCTGCAGCAGCAGCAGCAGCAGCAACGCAGCCGATATCCATCGAATACAGCGCCAGCGGCTCCGTTGCTGCAGCGTCTGCGCAGCCTTTACTCGCGAGGTTTCCCGTTGCTGCTGCAGTTTCTGCTGCAGCTGCAGCAGCAGCGACTGCTGCTTCTGCTGGTCTTGCTGCAGCAGCTACTTGTACTGTACCCTCGCGACCGCCAAGAGGTATAGCGAAGCATAACGGCGGCAGCCGCTGCTGCAGCAGGTGCAGCAGCTGCAGCAGCTGCTGCTGCCGCTGCTGCAGTCTCGCGACACCTCGCAGCAGCAGCAGCAGCAGCAGCACAAATGATAAACGGTCGATCAAGTCCGCAGGAAGGGGACCTGGGATCGTCGTCTCCCGCACAGGTGCTGAAGGTCCCCTTTCCCTCGCCCGCTTACCGCAGCAGCAGCAGCAGCAGCAGCAGCAGCAGCAGCGGCTCTCCTGCTGCTGCGGGTGGGCTGAGCAGCACGAACAGCTGCAGCACGAGGTCTGACGAATCTGCCGTGTGTCTGTCTCCAACAGCCCCCCCGCAGGACAGCAGCAGCCGCAGCAGCAACAGCAGCAGCAGCAGCAGCAGCTATTTTTCTTCGCTGGACCACCCTAGGCCGGTGTACTCGATCAGCGTCAGCAGCGTCAGCAGCAGCAGCAGCATCAGCAGCAGCAGCATCGGCAGCAGCAGCAGCAAACGCTGGGCTGGCTGCCGCAGGCCTCTCGACGTTGTTGTTCCGCGGTGTATTTACTTCACAGAAGACCCTGTTACAGGTCAGCAGCCGCTGCAGCAGCAGCAGCAGCAGCAGCAGAAGAGCGGCGGCGGTTGGGGGGCAGCAGATGGCGTCTCTGGCGCAGCAGCAGGAGCGTCTGGAGGCGCATCTCCCCTGAGCCTCCTGCAGTCGTACTGGGGAAAGCAGCAGCAGCAGCAGCAGCAGCAGCAGCAGCTGCAGGTGCTGCCGGCGCAGCAGCAGGGGGCCGCCCGCGGGGCGTCTCCCGCCCCCTGCGCGCCCGGGCCGCCGGGCGCGCCGGCGGGAGCAGCAGCAGCAGCGGGAGGGGGCGGAGCAGCAGCAGCAGCGGGAGGGGGCGGAGCAGCAGCAGCAGCAGCAGCAGCAGCAGCAGAGTCCGGCAGCAGACTGTCGTTTTTGCTGACGTCCGTCGGCGCTGCAGTGGGGATCGGCTGCGTGTGGAGGTTCCCCACTTACTGCTACAAGTGGGGCGGGGGCTCCTTCGTGGTTTGTTATTTGCTGCTGCTGCTGCTGCTGGGGGTGCCGCTGCTGGCGATGGAGACAGCCTTTGGCCAGGTTTTTCGCGGCAGCAACTTGCGAGTGATGTCTCTGTTGTCTCCTTCTCTGCGGGGCCTTGCTGCTGCCACTTTGCTGCTGTCTTTCTGCATTTGTTCTTATTATTCTGTCTTTCTGGCTTGGGGCTGCAGCTACGCCGTTGCTGCTGCTGCTCCGCTGCTGCCCTGGGGTGTCTCCGCGGCTGAGCAGCAAATCTGTGGGGTCCCTTCGCTGCAGCAGCAGGCGGCCTGCGAGGCGGCGCGCGCGGGGGGTCTCTTCTGCAGGTGGCGGCCTGCTGCTGCTGCTGCTGCTGCAGCGCGGGGCGCTGCTGCTGCTGCTGCAGCGGCGGGCAGCTGCGTCGCGGACCCCGAGGCGAAGGCCGCAGCCTTCTTCTCGCGGGCCGTGCTGCAGCAGCAGCCGGCGCCGGCAGCAGCAGCAGCAGCAGCGGCGGCGGGGGTCCCGGAGGAGGCGGCGGCGGCTGCTGCTGCTGCGCTGGGGAGCAGCAGCAGCAGCAGCTGGCTGCTGCTGTGGCCGCCCGCAGCAAGTTTGCTGCTGGTGTGGCTGCTGGTGTACCTGAGTCTGTACAAAGGGCTGCGGGGAGTGCGGTGTCTTTGCTGCCTCTCCGTGCTGCTGCCGTCCTGCTGCGTGCTGCTGCTGCTGCTGCGTGCTGCTGCGCTGCCCGGCGCCTGGGAAGGCGTGCAGCAGCTTTTCGCTGTTGACTTCCCGCTGCTGCTCTCAGCCCCAGAAATCTGGCCAGAAGCTGCCAGCCAAGTTCTCTTTTCTTTGGGACTTTTCCAGGGAGCCATGAGTTCTTTTGCTGCTCACAAACCCCCCAACAACAACCCCACCCTCGACGCCCTTGCTGTTGCTGCTGCCAACGCGCTGCTCTCGCTGCTGTCAGCAGCAGCAGCATTTGCCGTTGCCGGCCACACCCTCCACCTTCAGGGGGGCGCGGGGGCCCCAGGGGGCCCCCTGGAGGGCCCCCTGGGGGCCC
>NW_013542870.1:639084-642705 GCF_000499545.2 Eimeria tenella
CGGCTATCCCCCTGCTGCAGCTCCCCCCTACACTGCCTCTGCTGCTGCTGACGCTGCTGCTGCTGCTGTTGCTCCTGCTGCTGCTGCTGCTGCTGCTGCAGGTGGGGCTGGCGGTGTCAGTGCTGCTGTCTGGGGAGGCAAGCAGTGGGGCCCTGGGGGGCCCCTGGGGTTATATGTCTTTGTTGGAGAGGGGAAAAGGGGGAAGGGCCCTTAAGGCGTAAACCCTAAACCCTAAACCCTAAACCCTAAACCCTAAACCCTCGAGGGTACAGCGTAAACCCTGGAGACGAGCGGGCGGGGGGTGGCGCCGGGGGCCCAGGGGCTGCAGCAGAACTGAAGCAGCAAGCAGCAAAAACATAATAAAAAAGAAGTGAAGAAAAGAGGCTAGAGAGGGGCCCCAGGGTTCAAATAGGAGGCTTGAGCTGGGGTGTACATACACCCGAGGGAGAGGAGGCGCAGCGCCTCCGTGCTGCCAGCAGCAAAAAGACTTTAAACTCCCCAACAGCAAATTGACAAGAAAAAACTGCAAAAAGGATTAAATGCGAAGTTTGGGGGGTCTAACTTCAGGTGTACAGACAGCTCCGGCGCCGCAGCCACCGCGCGGCTGCTGCTGCTGCAGCAGTTCTTTCTGCGGCACTTTCCCGGCAAACTGCAGCAGCAAACTGCTAAAAGAAACTTATTTCCAACCTTCTGCAGTTAACTCAGCGTTTTCGAATTAATAAACGCAGTTTCAGTCTCGAACTTCCTTTTTTCAGGTGTATGTACACCGCAGCGGTACGCCAGAGGCAGCAGTCACGCGGTCGCTGCCGGATCTGCTGCTGGCGGACACCAGTTTTGCGTCTTTTCGGGATTTTTCTCTTGCGTTTGGATTAAATATTTCCTTTTAATCCATTTAGCGCTTCATTAGCGCACACACTCGCCTTCCCGCGCCTCCGCAGCAGCATCAGCAGCAGCAGCAGCAGCTGTAACACGCTCCCAGCTCTATCTTTTGCTGCTGCGCACTGGACAGACACCGCGCCCGCAGCAGTGTGCTTTGACAGCAGCAGCATGTTGACGGAAAGACGAAGTCAAACTGCAACGCGGCTGCCGGAGAGCAGCAGCAGCAGCAGCAGCAGCAGGAAGAGCTGCTGCTGCAGCGCGGCGGATTCGGTGCTGGCTGCGCTGCGCAGCAAACGCATGCAGGCCAAGTGTTGCAGCGCCCTGGAAGAAGCAAAAGAGCTGCTGCTGCTGCTGTGGGGCCAGCTGCTGCTGCTGCTGCAGCACCTGCTGCGGTGTATCGACAGCGCAGCACCCAGAAAACTCTCCGGATTCGTTTCTTCGGAGAAGTTTCACTTCTTTAAAAAGGACTTTCGAACCCTAATTGCTTCTCCGCTTTTCTGGCTGCTGCTTCTGCTCGCGAGCGTTTCTGCTGCTGCTGCTGCAGTCCCCGCGCTGCTCTGGGCTGCTGCTGCTCCGCTGCTGCTGCCCTTCACCGACTTCGTCACTTTTTGCTGCTCCCCAAATGAAAACAAATTCAAAAATAAAGTTATTTGGGTCACTGGTGAGCAGCAAATCAATTAATTAATCAATCATTTAATTAATTAATCATTTAATCATTTAATTAATTAATTAATTAATTAAATGATAATAATATTAATTCTGGCTAAGTAGTAGTTGGTCAAATTTGTATTTGAAAGAAGGCGAAATAATGGAACAACGAAATAGAACAGCTAAACAAAGTGAGTCAAATAAATAAATAAATAAATCTAATAATCATAAAATAAAATAAAATAAATACAATGAATAAATTAATAAAATAGAATAAATAAAAGAAGACAAGACTGCTCAAGAACACTTTTCGTGAAAATACAAAAGCGAAAACATCAACTCAAGAAGTACAAGAGACTACGAATAAATGAATAAACAAAAAAATAAACAAATAAATAAATAAACAAACAAATAAATGAATAAATTAAATAAATAAATAAATAAATAAACAAACAGCAGCAGTTTCTTTTGTCTTAGCACAAAAATCTGCAGAACTTTAAAAAGAAATCCTTCTTCTGCACAACTTTCGCCAAACACCCAACCAAACAAAACAAACAAGCAAACGAATAATAAATAAATAAATAAATAATAAATAATAAATAATAAATAATAAATAGATAATAAATGAAATTGTTTGCGCGCAGGGGGCACCAGCGGGATCGGGTTGGCGCTGTGTCAGCAGCTGTCTGTACACCCCGTGAAAGGGCTCATTATTACCGGCCGCTCTTTTTCGAGATTAGAAAAATCAAAAAAAGAAATTCTGGACTTTTGCAGATCCCACGGGGGCTCTTTGAGTGAGCAGGACTTGCTGCTGCTGCCCCTCGACCTCTCCAAGGGGCTCAGGGCCCCCGACCAGCAGCAGCAGCAGCAGCAGCAGCAGCAGCAGCAGCAGCAGGAAGACCCCTGGCAGCGCACCGTCGAGGAGGCCATCAATTGGAGGGGCGGCGTTGATATTCTCTTCAATAATGCAGGTAACGCAAACAGCTAGCTAGCTAGCTAGCTAGCTGGCTAGCTGTGTGGCTAGCTAGCTATGTAGCTAGCTAGCTATGTAGCTAGCTAGCTATGTAGCTAGCTAGCTGTGTAGCTAGCTAGCTGTGTAGCTAGCTAGCTGTGTGGCTAGCTGGCTATGTAGCTAGCTAGCTGTGTAGCTAGCTGGCTATGTAGCTAGCTAGCTGTGTAGCTAGCTGGCTATGTAGCTCACCAGCTGCATAGTTTGCTAGATAGCTGGCTAGCTAAACAGCTAGCCACCTAGCTAGATACTTAGCTACTCAGCTATCTATCTATCTGTCTAGCTAGCTAGCTAGCTAGCTAGATAGATAGATAGATAGATAGTCAACACTAGGGCCGATTTCAGGCACCTTGACTGATAGCTTGATGGGTAGACAGCTATTTAGCCAGCTAGCTAGCTAGCTAGATATCTGGCTAGCTAAACAGATAACTAGGCAGCTAGCCGCTTTACTAGCTAGCTGTATAGCTGGGTGGCTAGCTGGCTAGCTAGCTAGCTACCTGACTAGCTAGAAAGCGGAGAGCTAGCTAGTCCATTGGCTTGACACAGAGCTTGCTTTGCAAATGGCCTTCTAGGGAGCTGGCTAGCTAGCCAAACATACAGCTAGCTAAAAGACAAGCAACTGGCCAGCTAGCTAGCTAGCTAGCTAGCTAGCTAGCTAGCTAGCTAGCTAGCTAGCTGGCTAGCTGGCTAGCTTGCTAGCCATCTCATTGGGTTGGTGCTGGCTGCGCGGCTGCTGCTATCCCCGTTTCCGCCCCTCCCGGACACCTCGCCGCTGCCATCGCCCCTGCTGCTGCCGCTGCTGCTGCTGCTGCTGCAGCCGCTGCTGCCGCTGCTGCTGCTGCTGCTGCTGCTGCTGCTGCTGCTGCTGCTGCTGCTGCTGCTGCTGCTGCTGCTGCGGCTGCTGAGGGTGCTGCGGATGCCCCGGGCTGTTGGACGGGCAGGCGGAAAGCGACCATGTCTTAAGGGGCACTTCGTCGTTCGTCTGCAGCAGCAGCAGCAGCAGCAACAGCAGCAGCAGCAGCAACAGCAGCAGCAGCAGCAGCAGCAGAAGCAGCAACAAAGGCAACAGCAGTACAATGAGAAGA
>NW_013542870.1:642805-644548 GCF_000499545.2 Eimeria tenella
TGCTGCTGCTGCTGCTGCTGCTGCTGCTGCTGCAGCAGCCGCAGCCCCGAAAGCGAACGCCCGCAGCAGCAGCAGCAGCAGCAGCAGCAGCAGCAGCAGGTTTGTGTGTGCGTGCAGCTTATTTTGGCTTTGGGGGATTTAATGCTTATGCCACCAGCAAAGCAGCACTTCTGTCCTTCACCAATTTGCTGCGCCGTAAGATTTATCTTATTTTTGTTTTTTATTTTTAATTTTTATATTTTAGTTTTTAATTTTTTATTTTGCCTTTTTCTTTTTTCTTTTTCGTTTTATCTTTTCGTAATTCTTTCTTCTTTTTATTTCTTTTTTGTTTATTTTTTGTTTATTTTATTTGTCTTTTGTTTCCTTTTTGTTTCTTTTTTATTTCCTTTTTTGCCTTTTTTGCTTTTTGCTTTCTATCTTTTTTAATTCTTTTGATCTTTTTAGATTCCATTTATCTCTTTAATCTTTTTTGTTTTTTGATTTCTTTTTTGTTTTTATTTTTTTTTGTTTTTAAATCCTCTTTGTCTCTTCGAATTTATTTTTTATTTCATTTATCTCTTTTAAATGTACTTATGGTTTAAAGTACTTGTTATTTAATTTCATTTCTGTTTTTAAATATATTTAATTCTTTTATTTTCTTTTTGAATTCTTTTTTGTTTTTTAAATTCCTTTTTGTTTCTTTAAATCCCCCTTTGATCTTTTTTTGAAATTGATTTATTTGTTAAATTCTCCATTTGTCGCTTCGCGAATTTTATTTCTTTCTCTTTTTTCTGCTGCTGTCCCCCGCTGCCCTCTGCTGCTGCTGCTACTGCTGCTGCACTGCTGCTGCTGTTGCTGCTTGTGTCACTGCTGCTGCTCCTGCTGTTGTTGTTGCTGCTGCTGCTGCCACAACTCCCGCTGCCGCTGCTGCCACTGCTGCTGCTGCTGCCATTGCTGCTGCTGCTGCTGCTGCCATTGCTGCTGCCACTGCTGCTGCTGCCATTGCTGCTGCTGCTGCTGCTACTGCTGCTGCTGCTGGCAGAGGACCTGCGTGGCTGCGGGTCTCCGGGGGTTTTGGTGACTTCGCTGCATCCGGGATATATCAAAACCAAAATTTTGCAAAACATCGCCGACGGCTCTCTTGCTGCTGACTGCTCCCGAGAAGCTGCCGTCCAGTGGCAGCAGCAAGGTGCTTTGCTGCTGCTGCTGCTGCTGCTGCTTTTGCTGCTGCTGCTGCTGCTGAAAGACCCAAAAATGACACTTTCACGAACATTCTACGCCAGATGCTGCTGCTGCTGCTGCTGCTAAGCAGGCGCTGCTGCTGCTGCTCAGCCAAAATGACGCTTGACGAGAAGTTTAATCCCTCAACCAATTCACAACAAATGAATAAATAAATAAATAAATAAATAGCCAATTAAATAATTATATGATTCTGAATGACTGGCTGTCGTGTTTGCGCGCACTGTACTGCTGCTGCGGCTGCTGCTGCTGCTGCTGCTGCTGCTGCTGCAGGGGTTCCTGTGGACGTGGCAGCAGCTGCGTTGCTGCGAGGAGTGTCTCGAGACCTGGAGGAAGTGTGGGTGGCAGTTCCTGAAGGATTATTTCAAATGTATTTTAGTTTTTATTTTCCGGAGTTGCTGCTGCTGCTGCGGCGCTACACAGCCAAGAAGGAGTGCGCCCACTCCACGCGCTACAGAAACACCGTCCTCGCCCAGCTCGCCCCCAGCAGCAGCAGCGGCAGCAGCAGCAGCAGCAGCAGCAGCA